>NC_041393.1:34467401-34563118 GCF_002162155.2 Triticum dicoccoides
CGGTGGGGGTTGGATGAACAGGACCCCGTGGTGTTGTCGCTGGATGAACAGGACCCCGATCGATGAACAGGACCCCATGGAGATGAATAGGACCCCGTGGAGGGAAGGTTGAATAGTAGCCGATGGAGGGCTGGTTGAACAGTAGCCGGTGGAGGGCTGGATGAACAGTATCCCGTGGAGGGGTGGTTGAACAGGACCATGTGGAGAGGGTTGGTTGAACAGTAGCCGGTGGAGGAGCGGTGTAGGCTGGATGAACAAGAGACCATGGATGAACAGTCGCAGGTGGAGGCTGGAGGAGGTCGACGGTGGATAAACAGTAGCCCGTGGAGGCTGGAGGAGGTTGCTACCTCTTGAGCATGCGTTGGTTTTCCCTCGAAGAGGAAAGGGTGACGCAGCAAAGTAGCATAAGTATTTCCCTTAGTTTTGAGAACCAAGGTATCAATCCAGTAGGAGACGACACACAAGTCACCTAGTACCTGCACAAACAATCAAGAACCTTGCAACCAACGTGATAAAGGGGTTGTCAATCCCTTCACGGCCACTCGCAAAAGTGAGATCTAATAAAGATAGTAAGGTAAATATTTTTGGTATTTTTGTTGTGTAGATTGGAAAGTAAAGATGGGAAAATAGTAAACGAGATGCGATGTAATTAACAGAGATGTAATATAATAGAAAAGAGACCCAGGGGACATAGGTTTCACTAGTGGCTTCTCTCAAGATAGCATGTACTACGGTGGGTGAACAAATTACTGCCGCTCAATTGAGAGAAGAGCGCATAATTATGAAGACATCTAAGGCAATGATCATCAACATAGGCATGACGTCCGTGTCAAGTAGACCGAAACAATCCTGCATCTACTACTATTACTCCACACATCGACCGCTATCCATCATGCATCTAGAGTATTAAATTCATAAGAACGGAGTAAGGCATTAAGCAAGATGACATGATGTAGAGGGATAAACTCAAGCAATATGGTATAAACCCCATCTTTTTATCCTCGATGGTAACAATACAATACGTGCCTTGCTGCCCCTACTATCACTGGGAAAGGACACCACAAGATTGAACCCAAAGCTAAGCACTTCTCACATTGCAAGAAAGATAAATCTAGTAGGCCAAACTAAACTGTTAATTCGAAGAGACTTGCAAAGATATCAAACCATGCATATAAGAATTTAGAGAAGAACCAAATAATATTCATAGATAATCAAGTTCATAACTACACAATTCATCGGATCTCGGCAAACACACCGCAAAAGAGTATTACATCGAATACATCTCCAAGAACATCGAGGAGTACTTTGTATTGTGAATCAAAGAGAGAGATGAAGCCATCTAGCTAATAACTATGGACCCGAAGGCTGTGGTAAACTACTCACGCTTCATCGGAGAGGCAATGGTGTTGATGTAGAAGCTCTACGTGATCGATTTCCCCTCCGGCAGATTGCCGGAAAAGGCCCCAAGATGGGCTCTCACGGGTATTGAAGGTTGCGGCGGTGGAAAAGTGGTTTCGTGGATCCCCCTAATGTTTCTAGGGTATAAGAGTATATATATATATATAGGCGAAAGAAGTACGTTGGTGGAGCTACAAGGGGCCCATGAGGGTGGGGGCATACCTACCCCCCTGGGCGTGCCCTCCTGCCTTGTGGCCTCCTAGTAGAGTCCTAGACTTCAACTCCAAGTCTTCTGGATTGCTTTTGGTCCAAGAAATATCCTCATGAAGGTTTCATTCCGTTGACTCCGTTTGATATTCCTTTTCTGTAAAACACTAAAATAGGCAAAAAACGGAAACTGGCACTGGGCCTCCGGTTAATAGGTTAGTCCCAAAAATATTATGAAAGAGCATACTAAAGCCCATTAAACATCCAAAACTGATAATACAATAGCATGGAACAATAAAAAATTATAGATACGTTGGAGACGTATTAGAGGTCGACGGTGGAGATGAACAATATCCCGTGGAGTCTCGTTTTGCGGTACGCCACACCCCTCCCGATGAATAGGACCCCCGTTTCGACCGTAGTGCTCCAACACAAGTCTGTTTCCTCCGTTTTGCGGTACGCCACACCGCTCCCGATCAACAGGACCCTGTTTCGACTGTAGGACGTCTAATAGAAGTCTGTTTCCTCCGTTTTGCGGTACGCCACACCCCTCTCAGTGAACAGGATCCCATTTCGACCATGGACGGTCGAACACAAGGCCGTTTCCTCCATTCTATGGTACACCAGGCCTCATTTCCATCGGCTATTCCGTCCAAGGCGGTTGGCTCCCGATGAACAGCACGCGTTCCGTTGCCTCCTGATGAACACGACGCATTCTGTTGCCTCCCCATGAACACGACGATGACGCAGTTTCTCCGTTTCGACCCAGCCATGTACACGAGCCCTGGCCGTACGTATGTGCGAATAGGTGTTCGAGACCCCGCCCGTATGTATGTATGTGGCTGTATTTTCTTTCTTGCACCCTGGCCGCTGTACGTACGTGTAAATGCTACGTGCGTGCCTCTGTTACGACACGTCCGCACCTCTAATACGACACGTGCGCACCTCTACATCGACCAATATATATGTACACGTTCACGACCAGAATGATAACGCTACATACGCTTTGACCAGGTGGGTCCTGACTGTTAGGCACTTCCTTGTGTGCGAAGATGTAGCTAGTGGGTCCCAGCAGTTAGGGAGCGAATCATATTTTTTGCCTGTAATATGGACGCACTTCCTTGCGTGTGAAGATGTAGCTGGTGGGTCACAACAATCGGGGGGAAATGTTTTTTTCACGAAATACGGTGGCCCGTCCGGTGGGTCCCCACTGTCAGGTGGAGGAATAATTATTTTTTGCGTAATAAGGAGGCACTTCCTTGCTGCGGCCGTGGACCCAGCTGTCAGCCTGTCCACATACAGTACTCTTCCGATGGAAATCGTTCCTTGACCACGTTGACCATGCCGCGCCAAGAGCACCAGGGCGGTGGATGACGGCGAGGCATAGGAAGGGGATGATGCGGAGCCGGGGAAGACACAGCAGTGGATGCCCACACGGAGAGGAAGACGAGGGTTCACTGGTTCGGCTGCAGTATGAGGCTGCTGTCGCCATAGGGCCTGGCTAGCGGTGGGAGTAGTAGGGGGCGGTGAGGCCTCAACAGCAGCACAGCGGGCCACTGGAGACAGGAGCAGGTGGTCTCACCGACGCTGGTTTAGGTGCTGGTGCAAGAAGAGCAGCGATTGAAGAAGCAGCAGGACCGTTCAATTCGAATCCAACGATCACTACTGCTAGAATCGTTTGTTGACTAAGTTTACAAGCCCTGTGTACACGTCAACTTAGTAGGCCCACATGTCAGCCTCCCAACCGGTGCGCCCCAGATGTTAGTGGGAGGAATCATTTTTTTCGCGTAATAAGGAGGTAGTTGATTGCGTGCGGTGATATCAGCACAGGGAGTAGGGTGGACCGATGAAGCCTCTGCGGCATCACAGCGGGCCACAAGAGGATGGAGCAGGCAGTCCTGCCGATGCTAGTTTAGGCGGTTGGAGCAGGAAGATCAGAGATTGAAGAAGCACGTCGACCGTTGGATGGACATCCAATAGTCATTGCTTCTAGAATCGTGTGTTGACAGAGAAAGCCTTACGTAAATAAGTCAGCCTCGAAATCTGTGGCATGTACAGCCTATTTGCTATTATTTTTATAATTTTTACTCATTTTCTAATTCATATAGAATTTATTGCAGCCCATTTTCCATTTTTAGAATTGCCGCCCATTTTCTGGTCAGTAACAGGGTTAAAAAATTGAACTAAATATTTGGAAAATTTGAAAATTTGCAAATTTTTGCTGGGGAACAAAATATTCTTAATCCAAAGATTAGTAGCCATACTAAAACAAATTTAAAAATAAATTAGTACTATGTCATGTTAAATCCAATGAAATATAAAATATCAGTGAAGAACAAAAACAAAAAAGAAACTAATTTCCCATTTGCTATAATTTTTTTGGAATTTTCAACCCCTTTGATATTACTTTTAACAGACATTCACCATACTCTTTGGCCAGGCCAGAATGCATCCCTCCTCGTCTTGAAATATTTGCAACCCAGTAAGTCGGAGAAAACAAATAGGCCTGGCTTGGGTATTCTTCAAAAAGAAATACTGGGCTACCTATTTTCCCAAAGAAAAAATTGATGGTCTGGTCATGTTGTTAGACGGGCCACAAAGACCGCATAACCCAGTTTATAGCCTACTCCTCCGATTTACTACTCAAAAAAGTTGTGCAATTTTGTCGTTAATTGACTATACATCGAAAATGATGTGGGTCCCAGATATTAGCAGGGTGGATTAGAGTAAAAAAATGAGGGGTGCATCTGAGTAGTAAAAGAGGTGCTTGCTTGTGTTCGGGAGTGGACCTGGTGGGTCCGTACTATCATACTCACAACTACAGTCCTCTCCCGATTCACTATGTTGACAGGGCCGGACGGCGGCGCCGCGGCGAGCGCACCAAGGCGGAGGATAAAGTGTTGTTGGCAATGTGCTAGGCTGGGTTGGACATTCTTATTGAAAATAAAAATGGACCGGAACTATTTACGACGTTGACTATGATTTGGATGGGTCTGCTGGATACAGGAAGAAAATGTTGGGAGAAAGAAGACTGGTCGCTATCTTTGCCTAAGAATAATATCGACTGAATGTAACGACACTATGATAGGAAATAGTATCCTCGTGTTAAATTGTGAATTTAAAGAACTGGTGCATGAGCATTTAGCTTTATTTATTTATTTACTTAATTATGCTTAGGGGACCATGAGCATGTACCTGGGCCGGATTCATGTGAGAGCCTCCCTTCTAGTTAATTATGGGCTTATCTATTGGGCCATCATCAATGGGCTGCATGTTATCAACAAGTGGAAAATGTGTCCCGTACCAAAAATAGTATGCGCTACATACGATACGGGGCACTAAAGGATCGGACCATGCAATGACTTCCAAAATATTGTGTTTGTCGTTCTAACAACGCATTTATTCAACCAACAGACAAAATGTACTACTAACTTTACATTGAAAACAGCAGCAGCAGCAACCATGGCTGGGGGTGCAACAGAAGCAGTAAGCAGGCCAGAAGAGTAAAGACACAACTCTCTCTTCCAAACCAATCATCAGCCATCTTTACAAAAGGGCTACCAAAAAAGAACAAGTGCATGCATCAAACTAAATAAAGATCCTACTACACCATGTGTACGCATCTAACTAACTAGCTCAGTTAGACATTACTATTTATTAAGATGTGGGATTGGCTGACGGCTTGAACCAGATGGGAGCCTGATGGGGGAAACTCCATCCAGCAGGTCGAAGTCTGATACTTGCGACCCTCTCTCCTACTTTGGGTTGTAGAGCATGCCGGCACATTCCAGGGTATGGTGCATGCAGAGACGCATGGTACGTTGTGTATACACAGTTTTGCCTAATGAACGAAACCGCGTTGCCATCATGATCCTTGCCGTCGGTTATCTCCTGGTTAATCGGATAATTCAGTCCTAGAAACAGAGCATGTACCAAGGCTACTTACGAGCCTCCAGTCAAAAATTCCTGAAGGCCCAGAGAAGCTGGGATCCTGCTCAAAGACTTTGCAGTGATTGTGATTGTATTCCACGAAACAACATGTCCGGTACGTGCGAACGATCATCAATCATTCGTCGTCGTCTGATCGAGCCAGGAACCACCTGCAACCAAGCTTTTAAATAGAGAATAGCGGACTGGTTGCTCATTAGGGTCCACGTAGTAGAATGCGGATAGCGGGCAATATTGCGGGCACTATGTCCACATAGCTAATTTTTAGAAAACACTCATAAATTTGAGATTGTTGTGTATATTTTTAGGCCATTGACAAAAAACATGACACTTAACTTGAGAAATCATCATTTATATAAGAATATAAACTATAATTGAACAATATTTGGTCATCCAACCATGCAAGCAAGACACATTTACCAAAATAGATTACACAATAGAAAAACAAGGACTTATATAGCGGGCAATATTGCGGATAGCGGACGATATAGCGGGTTGCGCTCGCATCATGACAACACGCTATTTACTAACGCAACCTTAAACTAATAGCGGCAGGGTGACGCTGCCGCTATTGCAGGCGCAATAGCGGAGGTAGCATACGCTATTTGAAAGGTTCTGGGATTAGGAAGGGTAGGGACACCAGGCGGCCTACAACATCATATCAAGTTGGAGTCAAATAAAAAAGGGCTCTTAATGTAGTCAATCTTAAGAACGACATGTTAACAGCATGAATATTTTTTCAGTAAATGTTGCCAGTAATATAAGCAAGCCATCATGATATCATAGGAAAGTAACATACTGCTGTAACAACCATTTGTAGCGATGACTGGAGTAGGCCAGCAATACATCCAGCCATAGAAGGAGTTGACAGCGTAAATGAAGCCCTTGTTTTCAATGGTATCGGAGAACCAAGGAGGATGTATGATCCTGCGATGGACGTGCAGATTTATCCACTTACCACAGTGACCTGTCAGATAGATGAGACCGCGATTGAAGAACGCAATTAGCCTGAAGTCTTTATAATTCGTAGATCTTGTGGGCACTTGGCAGATTACAACCTTGAGCAAATCAAACTTGGTATCATGTTGGCTACTATAAGATTCTGAGTATTCTGGGCCACGGTGCCAAAGCAGTGATGTGTTAATCAAAGGAAGGGGGATCAATCGCCGGGTGTAGACCTCCACGAGCATCCAGATGTCGTGATCATCGATGAGCACCATCCAAGACGTGTTCATGCCGACCCAGTACATACCATTAATGTAGTTGAGGGTGATGGGGATCGGATTGCAGTCAAGGGGGTTGATGCTCACCACCCTACGATTGTTATGCTGCGTGACACACCGTTTTTGAAGATCATGCGGCATCAGCAAGCAAGGAGCTGGCTTAAAAAGCTATAGCCTGAGGGCTTTGAGTAAACGGTACAACCCCAACGAGCATGCAGTGAGTGGCATGGTACTGAGATTGTCCACACGCGAAACAATGAGCTTGATTACCTCTGTGGGGAGCGAATTCCAGTCACTCTTTCGGCAGACGATGATCGGTTCTGCCATTGTTAGTGCTTGGGTTTCGGATGAGGGGGGAGGCTCCCTAGCGGGGATGGAAGATTTGACGAGATTATGTGCGGACAAAGGTGGAGAAGTGAATATGTGCTGCGGGAAGTGGACAGGTGATGATGACTACATCATGCCGCTTGACTTACGAGACACATACCAGCAACGTAGGGTCATATTGATGCCAAGCAACTTGCTTGAGTGATCATAGTACTGGTACTCCCTACAGTACCTACTACTATGCCCTAACTTGCTTGAGTAGAGTAGTACTGGAGTAGGACTCTGCTCTAATACTAGCACCGGAGAAGTAGTATATTCTAATCTAAAATAGTTACAAACTTCAATGCCCGAGCGTAGAACGACTACGAACCGCCATCGGTGCTAACTCCAATCCCCAGCAAATGTTCACTGGGAGACATGGCAGTTGCAAATGCCCGCGACGCAGTTACAGTACGTGTGTAAGGGTGGCGGTTTTGTCCAATACTATGGCTTAAAAACAGGCCACGGTCAGATGGAAATCTGACGGTTACGTGGGATTTGCCAGGATTGAGCTCATGGCGAACAATCGCCAGATATCATTACTAAAAAAAGGTTAAAACACCTGGGGCTATAACTTGCACCCGCTAACCACTAACAATGATACTAACATAGTTGTAAAATGGTCAAAGACCGTGTTTACATGGTGTTTGGAATTATATGCAAAAAAATAGCTAGATGCCCGTGCATTGCACGGAACATCAAGATGCATTTTTTTACAAAACACTTGTTGTGATTGACCCATGCATGAGTAATCCTATGTGTAAAAACTAATGATATCTCAAGATTTTTATCAGAAAGTGGTATCTCGACCATTTCATTGAAAAAATGATATATCGAGAAAGATGATAGATAAGGTGAGGAGGAGTGGGGCGTGGTGGTGACTGGTGGTCGGACTGGGCGGAGGCATGTGGATGGACGGCGCCAGCAGCGGCCACCATGCCAGATTGTTCCAGAGACTTCCTTTTTTAATTGCTCAACAATGAGGTTGTGGGAGATAAGGAAGAACCAGGCAAGGCATTATCTGTAAATGTGGAGAGAGGTATGGGTATCTTTTGTAAAATTGTCATAGTTTGCTTTCTATCCGTAAGATATAGATCAGACAGTCTATATTATAAGATGGCAGGCACACCATCATCACCAACTCGGTTTTTTCTCTACTCCTACTCCTATAAAAGACTCAGTTGGTGATGATGGTGTGTTTGCCATCCGCCATCTCTGACCGTTAGATTTGCATCTAATGGTTGTGATGTAAGTTGTGGCCTTTTGCAACAATTCCCACTTCTCTGCTACAGTTTACACAAAACCCCTTAGTATCGTGAAACCAACCACATTCCTCCCTTACTTCATCAAAAGAGCCCAAAGAATATATTTGGAGTGAAACATAAGATATTTTTAGTGATATGTATATCAAAACTAAAGTGTTTTCTTTCAAATTTGTGAATATGTATTATTCTACTTTGGATCGGTTGCAACGGACATGCTCATTGTTATAAAGGTTTATCTCTTGCAGCGTACGCAATGAACACCTGGTGTACTGGTCCGGGACGGATGCTCGCAGCGCGATGACCTAAGTTCGAATTCTGTTCTAAACTTTAGCTTTTTATATATTTTTTAATATATACTTCTTTCGCTACTGTACTGGCAATGGAACCCACAGAGTACTTAGAATACAAGATTAAGGATGAATTTGTTTCTTTTTAACTTTCTGTATGAATCTGTAGCCAGCCTGCAAGTCATGTACACTGTACTAGCAGTGGAACCCACAGAGTACTTAGAATACAAGATTAACGATGGATTTGTTTCTTTTTAGCTTTCTGTATGAATTTGTAGCCAGCCTGCATGTCATGTACACTGTACTGACAGTGGAACCCACAGAGTACTTAGAATACACGATTAAGGATGCAATTAACTTTTTATAGAGGGAGAATCATACACGCAATTAACTCAAATGGATTGGACCTGACTCTATTATTCTCCAACGGCAACCGGCAAATTTCCTCCCGCGGGCCGAAGTAGGTTTCTCGGTTTGCATGCGGGTTTAACGGAGGTGTTTGATGGAGGCGAGGAGGCGTGTTCAGCCAGGCATGCAGCGGACGGTGCAGTACTATTCGATTTGTTATAAAAAACAAAGAAGAGTAATAGAGATAGAGATAAGAGTAGAGATAGAGACTTAGAGAGAAGCACCATCTACTGCTTTGTGTGCTACTCCTGCGCTCCATTCGGCAGCCGCAACGTCCCCTACAGCCACTCCCTCCTGTGGTCCATTTGGCGGGCGCTGTTGAAATTTGGGGGGCGCACTCTGGCGACTGCTGGCACCGACGACTTCACCGACTATGACTTCTTCCCCAACCTCGGCAACCTCTTCCTCAATGACATGGGCGACAACCTCAATGCCAACGGTGCTGCTCCCGTTGCACCGTATGTGTTTCTGTCCTTCATGTTTGAAATCATGGTAGAATTCATGTTTCTAGTCTGTGTCCTAGATTCTATCTGTTCATCTACTATGCTAGTCCACATGATTAGTTTATGTTAGTCCACATGATTAGTTTAATCTCTGTTATAGCCATCATGATTTATTTTGTGCTTATTAGGACTAAATCTCGTAGTAACTTGCTCATATATTCAACTGGCGCAACGTCCCCTACAGCCACTCCCGTTTCATGGGCAGCCTGGTCGATGCCTCCAAGGAGCCCTTCGTCTACTGCTATGAGTGCCTGATGCCATTTTGGGGCTCGCCGGTGGACATCGTGCATCACCTCACACAGGCGTGTGGCGATCACTACTGGCCCTTGGTGGAGAACATCAAGTATGAGACGTGCTACCCTTTTACCGTGCCCGAGTCGCTGGAGGATCACCGCCGCCTGATAGTCTCGGAGGAGGACGACAATATCTTCCTCTTGATCGTGGGCACCGGCGAGGCCCGCGCAGGCCGCCGCCCCGTCTCTGTAGTGTGCGTCAGGGGTGACGCTGCTGACGCTGACACTGACACGAGGATGATGTAAGGGTGCGCGCTCACTGTTACTACCCCTCAGAGGTACGTGGGCGGTGACACTAGCTACATGAAGCTGACTAGGACTGTGCCGAGCTAGGACCTTCCCGTCGATGTGGACATGGAAGACGCATGGTATGATTCCCACCCCCCCCCAACGTGGTGCACGGGGACTCCAAGGAGGTTCACCTGGACATATGCATTACCAAGTTAAATGTTGATCATTAGTCTTCGCTCAATGTAATCCGATGTCTAAGCATGTGGAGACTTACATGCATGATCTTGCTCTATTGGAGTATCGCGCATGAATAAAAGTGTATCCATTTATGGTTTAGTCTAGAATCTTCCATGTATGAATTTTTACTACAGTACTGGTGAAAGACTTACGATGAACCATTTCTTACATCTCCTCTGCCCCCTTCCAAGTCATCCTGATTTAATCCCTCTGTCTAGGTGTATAAGGGCATGGTTAATACTTAATAGCATAGCCAACTTTTGACTATAAGAAATTGCCATGTCATCTGTAGCCAACATGTATAACAATCGATACTCAAAAACTAATTCTTAAGGATCATTCATTGCAAAGCACAATAAGTGTTATTTCTTCACAAGTTTTGGATGCAGGTTGAACAGTAGAATGCTTTTGTTTGCAAAAGATATTTTTTTTATCTATTTCACCCAGATGTTTGCGAGCTCTAGAGATGAAATAATATCTGAAGAAACCTATCGATACCCGTTACACATGAGATGACCCCCACATCCTTTGTCAAAATAAACAACTCCCCGATCAATGCATTTCACTCTTCCGTGCAACGCACGGGCACCTTACTATAGATTAGTACGACCAAAAATTGAACGAACATTATATATAGTACGATAAATGCTGATGCATCTCACCTAAAATTATATCATTGAAAACTATATTCAAATACGAATCCAATGATATAGTTTTTGTTGACATGCACTAACATTTTGTTAGTTAAATCTTCAGTCAAATTCAATGGGGGACTAATAAACCATGATAGATGTAGTACTAGTGTAGAGGGTGGTGCTGCACGGGAGTCTCACCCCGCTCGCGGCATGGCAGTAAAGTCGGCATATCTCAAAACCCAACCACTCCCAGCAATAAGTGGCGTGGTAAAATAAACGGGCAAGCAACCATCACATCCCTCCGTCTTTTTTGCATTTCATCTCTCTGCATTTACTTTCTCCGGTTCATCTCGCACACTCAATCCCTAGCTACTACTCCAAGGGCCAGTTCTTTTGGCGGCTTAAAAAATAAGCCGTCTCTTCCCTAGCTTTTCCCATAAGACTAGTCACAGTGCAGAGTAACATTAAGGCGCCTCACTCATTTATTTGGGCTTCTAAACTACTACTAGTACCTCTGTCCTGGTTTATTCATCACCATTGTAATTTGTGCTAAATTTTTACCAAAGATTTAACTGATAAAATGTTAGTGCATGTGACATGCACAAACATTTCATTAGTTAAATTTATGATCAAAATTTGACACAAATTACAATGGGTACCAAAAAACCAGGACGGAGGTAGTAGTTATGGGATTACTAATCTAGAAGCCTAAAAGAACTGGCCCCTGGTACTCCTACTAGTAGTAGTACTCAAGTTGGAATTCCAATTGCACGGCACAACTTGTTAGGCAAAAAATTCGATACAGGGTGTAGGAAGCGGTTTGGGAATTTGCATGCCTTTCCGACCAGTGAGATACTCCATACAAAGTACGATAGAGAAATAACCACGGAGAAGGAAGCTAAAAGTAAACAATCAAACGAGCATTTTGCATTTGTTTTGCATTGAATCGTTTCACAAGCTTGACTAGTGCTATTTCTCTATGTTTACAAAAACCGCATTGTAATGTTAAAACGTGCATTTGCACGTTCATAAGTAATAGTAGTACTCCCTCCGTCTAGGTGTATAAGTATTCCCTCCTTCTTGGTCACGGTGCACAAATAGAGATGACTTATTCACCTGGACGGAGGGAGTAGCACAGTCTGCAAGCATATATAGAGAGAGACATGTAGTGCGATAGTATATAGTAAAGTGTATGCTATATGCATGTACTTACAAAATGTGTATGGATACACAAGGTTTCCAAACTTTCATTTTTACATACTTAATTAAGGACGCTAATAATTCCTGAATGTTTGGGATTTATCATTTGCGTCCCAAAACTAATAAGATCGCCTTACGAAACTAAATTATACTCCTACTAAAAGCCACGTCGCTCGCAGGAGCGCTTGCGGCACGCCATGAGTGCCCTGGTGCGCGGTCGTTTCCCAGCACGCCGACACAACACCTCTTCCTCAGCCTTGCAACTCGCGAGGTGCTGATTGGCGGCTTGCCGGCGGGCAAGCGCGATCTCACTGGTGTGGTGATCCGGCGCCAACAGGTACTCCTCCTTGCTGGAAGCGTGCACCCGGTCCATGTACCGCCATGCGTAGATGATGCACTTGGGCCCGACTGCACTCAGGGCTTTGGCACGGGCGTCCTCCGCCACCCTCACGGCCCTCAGACAAGCCTTATTCCAAAGAGCCAATTGCCTGACTCTCTTGGACGTGACATAGGCCTGCCAGGCAGCTTGCCCCGCAGCGCTCTTCTCTTCCTCGGCCTTCTTCTCTGCCTCTACTTTGGCGTGCTCTGCCGAAGGCAAAGCCTCCCACAAGGCGACATCCATTTCTTTCCATAGATCCTCAAGGCTGGGGGCTCGGCGGGTGACGCGGCATTCTCCTCGTAGCGGGGAGCCGACGCGTCCTTTGACGCGCATGCTGGCAAGATTGGGAACGCCGACACGTCCTCCTCGATGCACCATGGCGAGGAGCGGAACACCGACGTGTTCTCCTCGACTAGTGGCGGAGAGGAATAGAACAGCGATGTGTGACCGTCCGCACGGTACAGCGAGGGGCGTCTAGGGCTTGGAAGGGGCGATGCCATGGTGGTCGATGTGAGAGGGAGGGGGAGGAGATAGCGATGAACGTGAGCGTTCTTCCAAATGCCGTGGGAGGCGCAGTATTTATAGCAGGCAATGGCACACCTACGTAAGATATGGACTGAGCTGCACTGACTTAACTGCAGGTCTAGTTGCGTCATTGACATGTGGGCTAGTCCCCTGTTGGGCCCATATGTTAGTGACCCAATGCGCCTGCAGTTAAGTAACGAAAGTAGCGTCCCGTAAGATATGTTGCATGATTAATGTAACAGCTACGTGGGCATATTTGTTGGAGTAAATTACGAGGGAGGGAAGGGGTGGAAATAGTCACAGCATATTGGATGAGCGCGGGGAGAGGAGAGTCATGGAAGCAGATTTTTTCCACATGGGGTGGAGTGGTGGGACCACCAGAGGGAGAGGAAGAGTCAAGCAGGCATATTGTTTTCACACATGGAGAGGAAAAGATTTGGAGACGAACGGCTTCCTACAGGTATGGGGAATGGTGCATAATAAGTCATCTTGCATGCTGGGTGATGACCCACAAGTGTAGGGGATCTATCGTAGTCCCTTCGATAAGTAAAAGTGTCGAACCCAATGAGGAGCAGAAGGAAATGACAAGCGGTTTTCAGTAAGGTATTCTCTGCAAGCATTGAAAATATCGGTAACAGATAGTCTTGTGATAAGGTAATTTGTAATGGGTAACAAGCAATAAAAGTAAATAAGGTGCAACAAGATGGACCAATCCTTTTTGTAGAAAAGGACAAGCCTGGACAAGTTCTTATATGAGAAAAGCACTCCCGAGGACACATGGGAATTATCTACAAGCTAGTTTTTATCACGCTCATATGATTCACGTTCGTTACTTTGATAATTTGGTATGTGGTTGGACCGGTGCTTGGGTACTGCCCTTCCTTGGACAAGCATCCCACTTATGATTAACCCCTAGTGCAAGCATCCGCAACTACAAAAGAAGTATTAAGGTAAACCTAATCATAGCATGAAACATATAGATCCAAATCAGCCCCTTACAAACCAACGCATAAACTAGGGTTTAAGCTTCTGTCATTCTAGCAATCCATCATCTACTTATTACTTCCCAATGCCTTCCTCTAGGCCCAAACAATGGTGAACTGTCATGTAGTCGACGTTCACATAACACCACTAGAGGAGAGACAACATACATCTCATCAAAATATTGAACGAATACCAAATTCACATGACTACTTATAGCAAGACTTCTCCCATGTCCTCAGGAACAAACATAACTACTCACAAATCATGTTCATGTTCATAATCAGAGGGGTATTAATATGCATTAAGGATCTGAACATATGATCTTCCACCAAATAAACCAACTAGCATCAACTACAAGGAGTAATCAACACTACTAGCAACCCACAGGTACCAATATGAGGTTTTGGTACAAAGATTGGATACAAGAGATGAACTAGGGTTTGAGGGGAGATGGTGCTGGTGAAGATGTTGATGGAGATTGACCCCCTCCCGAGGAGAGGATCGATGGTGATGACGATGATGATGATTTCCCCCTCTCGGAGGGATGTTTCCCCGGCAGAACAGCTCCGTCGGAGCCCTAGATTGGTTCCGCCAAGGTTCCGCCTCGTGGCGGTGGAGTCTCGTCCCGTAAGCTTTCTTATGTTTTTTTCCAGGGTAAAAGACTTCATATAGAAGAAGATGGCCACCAGAGGGCTGTCAGAGGGCCCAGGAGGCAGGGGCGCGCCCTAGAGGGGGGCCACCCTTGTGGACAGGGTGTGGGCCCCCTGACCTTAATTCTTTTGCCAGTATTTTTTATTAATTCCAAAAATGACTTTCGTGGAGTTTCAGGACTTTTGGAGCTGTGCAGAATAGGTCTCTAATATTTGCTCCTTTTCTAGCCCAAAATCCCAGCTGCCAGCATTCTCCCTCTTCATGTAAACCTTGTAAAATAAGAGAGAATAGACATAAGTATTGTGATATATCATGTAATAACAACCCATAATGCAATAAATATCAATATGAAAGAATGATGCAAAATGGATGTATCAACTCCCCCAAGCTTAGACCTCACTTGTCCTCAAGCGGAAGCCGATATCGAAAAATATGTCCACATGTCTAGAGATAGAGGTGTCGATAAAATAAAATACGGACATGAAGGCATCATGTTCATTCTTATAGCAGCAACATATATATATATATATATATATATATATATATATATATATATATATATATATCTTGTCATATGATTACTTATGCTAAAGTAACAATTTATTCACAATGTCAAGCATGAATCAAAAACTTAATTGAAGACTAACAACTATAATATTGGTCATTAAAGCAATTGCAATTTATCATAACATCAGAAAGAGCCAATATAAGAGCTTTTCAGCAAGTCCACATACTCAACCATCATTTAGTCTTTCATAATTGCTAACACTCACGCAATACTTATGGGTATGGAATTTTAATCGGACACAGAGAAAGATAGGGGCTTATAGTGTTGCCTCCCACACTACAAGAAATATGTCAACTTGTGACCAGCACTATTGGTCACTGAATGGTCACTGTTTTTAATTTGTGACCTTTTTGTGACCAAAAACATAAGGTCAAAAGCTGGCGGTCATAAACTGACTATAGCGACCTTTCTTCTGGATTGGCCGTAGACGTTTATGACCAAAATACGTCTACTGTGGCATTTTGGTCACTAGCAACCTCCCCAGGCCACGTAGGCATCCAGCGTGGCAATCTGATGTGGCACAAGATTCAGCCCGGTCCAATTCAGCGTTTTACATGGGTCGAGCCCATTAATTCAGCCTTTTATTATTTTTTCCTTGTTAATTCTGGTCGGCTTCATGGGCCAAGCCCAACGTTGTAGCCTTTTTTATTGTTGGCCCATGGCCTTTTATTATTTATTGCTTTTCTATTTTCAGCCATTATATATTCAAGCTGGTCCCACTAGTCAGATGGGTCCCACTTGTCATGATCATCTCTCAAATTGGTCCCACATGTCAGAAATGTACAAAATTGACAGATTATTTTCATAAGTGGACCCATTGGTCAAGTTTCCATTTCACAAGTTTTCAGATCACATACATAATAAAAAAGAATCATCAAATATACCACTAAATAAATCTATTACAATCTTGACAACACATATATGCTACAATATGCTACTCTTCACTAAGTAGAACTTGACGGCTTCACACTTCACGGCTTCACACTTGCTTCACACTTCACGCTTTAGAATCTGTAAAAGAGGAACAACCACAAATTTAAATCTCAATTGCCGTATAGGCCATATGCAGAAGCAGTTCAAAGTTGAAACAAAATCAATTAAACACACGCGCACAGAAACATAGGAGTCAAAATGCAGTATAGGACCAGGACAAGGAAACTCCTGTTATCAAATCAACACACAGCTTGTAGCAAAACAGCAACAAAATACATTATAACGAGAGTAAGCTTGAATCAAACAGCACAGAAACATGTGGATATCTCATGTGAGCATCATGTTGTGGTTTTATTAAACAATGATACAGCAATAGAATACAATATCTTCAATGCAAATTATGGTACTGTAGCAAAACAGTTTGAAACAACAACTACATAATACATTATACTGAGAGTAAGCTTGAATCAAACAGAAAAGGGAACAGTTTCGAGTTTAAAAGTTAAAGCATTTGCAAGATATCCCAACTCACAAGTTGAAGAGGCATAATTCAGAAACTTGCATCGGGGCACTATAATAAGAGTAGCATTCGACTTGACACATGGAACAACGACACAAAAGAATTATGGCTCAGTGTATGTACGTCGACTTGTTGGTATAGATGGTCCAGTTGATGAAGAGCTCTGACAGCATGGCTCCGAGCAGCCCGAAAAGCACACTGGAGGTGCAACTCCACCAAGAACAGCACTTGACTGAAATAGCAAGAAATCGTCAACCTCTACCCTCTAGTCTGGTACCACATCCCCACAAAATCATGAAGGCCAAAATCACAAGCACGAAAGCAGGTTACAGCCAGGATCTATGATGATTTTCTACTATGCACTAGTATTGCTAGATAACTCGTCGAGCAAGACAAAATACAGACACAGGATCTGATGATGATATAGCACCGACGACCACAATGATGAAAGGAGCAACCATTCCTTAGCAGGAAGCATAACTGGAAAAGATATTGAGGATTTTCCAGTAGCAAACATTGACAGATTGCTGCTAGTGCATACTAGTATGATTCACACCAGAGCAACCATCCAATTCGATGAACATCATAAAAGTAATTTAAGTGGGCAAAGATCCCCCCTCCCCCACCCCAAATCTACAGGAACAGAATAGCTACACTGCGTTAACAGACACAACCGAGCTCACATGCAGTAAGACCAAAGCAGAGGCATACATGCATACTAGCAGGAAATCTAAAATACTTGAGATATAGGTATGCAGCAAGAACAGCAGGCAATGCAATGATAGTATGAGAGCACTGTAGCTCTGGAAGTAAAAAGAACATAATGCAGCGATGTGCAAGTCACTGAACTTCATAGCAATAACCTGCCACAGCTCAGCGCTTATGTACTTCAAGCTGTCAAAAGCATAGATGCAATATTAATCCTTGTACTCTGCAACAATAGGGGATAAAACTGCATAAGCTTTTAATTTTCACCGAATAAGTTCGAAAGAAAGTATAGCAGTGGGTAAGCTCAGGTTACCTGGGTTGTCGACCAGAGGTGCCTTCCACAGAAATTTCAGCTCAGAACTTGTAATACACATCGCTGCTTGTCTAAGCAAATAGACTACCTAGTCATATTGCCATGAGATAGTTCATGGTGTACCTTTTGTTTCCATGTCCCCTTGAACTAGTTTGGAATGGTTGGAGTTGTCCATTTCCCATCTTATACAATCTGCACCTTCAAATAGAACAAATATATGTCAAACATAGATGAGCAGAAAATACCAACTACTCAACGAAAAAACTAACGTGCATATAGTACTCGAACAAATCAAAGAGGAAGGAAACAAGACATCTGCTTTGCTAGCTAGGGGTGGGTAAACTGAAACATGAGCATGTTGGCCTAACGTTGTCGTTACAGCCGGATGGGATGAAGCGTCGTCCTAAATAAAAGGAAAGGCAGCGGAGAGGCTAGTGCATCGTCCGATGCGCCTGCCTGCCTCGGAGATGAAGGCAAGACTAGCAGAATTTGGCTGCCATCAATTAGTTGAGCCATAAGATTGGTTAGTCTAGCAAGCATATTAATGTTTGAACGATTCAGCATTGATAAGGTTTTTACAACAAACATCTTGCATAACAAGTAATTTTTTACAACAAAAATCACTTCACATCCTGATTCAGCGTTTTGTGTTGAAATATTGGCCATCAATTAATTTTGTGCAAGTCTCAAAACAAGGCAGTAATGATATAATTACTGAAGCAGCTGATACGGTTAGATTATTTGCAAGTGACTTCAAACAGAACATATGGCATGCCTTAGTCATGCCCTAAGGCTAAACAAAACATATTTAAGCACCCCCATGAATACAGCCAAGTCTCTTAACATGCTTCTACACAGAAATCATAACAAAAGCAGGGTCAAGTTGAGTTAGCTGCAAACCTAGTTGAGTTATCCCCTTTGCTTGGAGAAGACGACGATCTGGTTGTTGCCCATGTCCCCCGCCAGCGGCCGACTATGCTTCTCCATGTCCCCCGCCAGCAGCTCCTAAATGAGTCTACAGAGACAAGGCAACATCAAGCATTTAAATAACATAGTACTACTAGTTGCAGCAGCTACCAACTAACTCACAGGTTTGGCAGCAGCAAACCATAGTATGGTAGCATAGCAGAGGAGAAATAATGGGTTGACCTGAGATGAAGAAACATGAAGAGAGTGCGGGCCTTGCTTCCATGGCGATGGGCTGCACCTGCACTCACACCCGCCATGGTGCTCCTCCTCCATCAATCACAGGTCACAGCCGCAGGTAGCAGCTTCCATGGTGATGGCCTGCTGCACAAACCAAGCGCAGGAATCAGATGGACAGATCCAGAAGAATAAGATGAGGGAAGGGGAGGGTAGCGGAGGGGAGGGGAGAAGAAGATGAGCAGGATAGGGGAGGAGGGCATGAGTACCATGGGTGTCGTCGGAGATGTCGCGGACTCGTCAGAGCGGCACCGGTGTGGGAGGCGACCGAAACCCTAGCCAGCCACCGGGGAGGGGTCATCTGCCGCTGCGCTGCATGGTGGTTGGGGAGAAGGGCTCTATCTCCGTCTCCATGGCGGAGGTGCTGGCGCTGGCCCCAACCAACCACCCGCACGGACGGACGGAGGGAGACTGAAGACGGCGCCGTGGTGGCGTCCCTCCTGTCCCACTCTCCGTCTCCCCCAAGGCTGGCGAATCTGGCCGCAAGGAGGCTCAGTCTGCAGCCTTGGGTAAGAAAGAGAGGGATAGAGACCGCCGGCGGCGGGAGATTTGGGGTCGGGGGCGGCGACTCCCCTGCTTTGCTTATCCCCTGCCCTGTAGCTGCCGGGCGCTCAGGTACATCTCCGACAGTGACACGCCACCGCCGGCCCCGCTGGAGAGATCCATCGCCGCTGCGGCCGGTCGGGATCGATTGATCGAGGGGGAGGGGGAGGATTGTTTTCGTGTCTTGGATCGGTTTTGGTGGAGAAGGAAGCAAGGGGCTGGCGGGGAGGGTGCAGCTTGCGATAGAGAAGACGACGGATGCGTCACGAGAGGAAGGGGAGGGGGAAGGGGTGGCGATGCGGTGAGGAAGGGCGAGCCGGATCTGGAAGGGGAGAGGAGGAGAGGGAAAGAAAGGAGGCGGGGAGGTCGATGGAAAATGACCACGAGGACATAGCTAGGGTTTTGGGGTTGGTCTGGAAGGCTTGAGGACGGCCGTTGGATCCGCGAGCATCCCACGGCGTATGATGCACGATCCGCTTGAGACGTCCACGGACCAATCAGAATGCAGTATGATCTTATGACCATCTAAGTAGGTCATAGTTGCCTAAAAATAATGTGTTAAAATCATGTTAGCTATTTTATGACCTGAGAAATTCAAAAAGAAAATGGATACCTTCTCATTGTGTCACCAAAATGTGAACAAGTTTTCAGAAAAAATAACAAACATGAAAAAAGATAAATATCTTTAAAAATGTGTCGTGAGATATGAGTTTTTCGGCCAAAAAAACATTTTTCATTTTTCAAGTGTCCAAAATGAGTTCTTTTGTGAAGGACCTATAATATATTTGTTGCAAAAAAGGACCAAATCAATTTTCTAAAACACTAGGATATATTTAATATACAATTGACCAAATGGTTGGGTGTCAAAAGATTTGATCCACCTCTCGTGAAAAAGACAAATTTTCGCCGATTCAGCTGGAAGAGGGTCAAATTTGAACTGCAGCTACCTCATATTTTGCTCTTTATTTTTTCTAAAAATCATTTATAGGTACATAAGTATCTATTTAATCATATAAACATCAAAAGTTTTCCAAGATTCAACCACTAGCTAGGAACGGTCAAGCCCGCCGTTTTGACCGCATTTTGAAACGGGTATAAAAAATTCAAAAAAATCAAAAAATTGGAAAACCTTCGCATTGTGTCATTATATGTGACCAAGTTTCCAGCAAAAATAAGAAACTTGTAATATGGAAATTATTTTAAAAAAGTGTTCTCAAAAATGAGCTATCATGCGTGAAGATTCATGGCTTTCAAGCCAAATGATCAATCTTATGGCCACATTCATGGCATAGTTTGTTCAAATGATCTCATATTGTGCACAAGGGTGCATCTTGGAATTCCAAACAATGTTGCCTAAGGAAGTTTTCATTTTCATTGCACGGAAAATTCATTTTCCATTTTCCGAGTGCCCAAAAGGAGGTTTTTCTGTGAAGGAACTACCAAATAACTGTTGCAAAAATGGACCAAATCAATTTTATAAAATACTAGGCCATGGTTAATGCACATTTGACAAAATGGTTGGGTGTAAAAAGTTTTGATCCACCTCTGGTGAAAAAGACAAATTGTTGTTGATTTAGTTGGAAACCGGTCATATTTGAACTATAGCTGCCTCATAGTTTGCTATATAGTTTTTCCAAAAAACATATATAGGTACATAAGTATCTATTTAATCATAGAAACACCAAAAAAATTCCAAGATTCAACCACTAGCTAGGAACGGTCAAGCCCGCCGTTTTGACTGCATTTTGAAACGGGCATAAAAAATTCAAAAAATTGGAAAACCTTCGCATTGTGTCATTATATATGACCAAGTTTCCAGGAAAAATAATATACTTGTAATATGGCAATTATTTTTAACAAGTGTTCTCAGAAATGAGCTATCATGCATGAAAATTCATGGCTTTCAAGCCAAATGATCAATCTTATGGCCACATTCATGGCATAGTTTGTTCAAATGATTTCGTATTGTGCACAAGGGTGCATCTTGGAATTCCAAACAATGTTGCCTAAGGAAGTTTTCATTTTCATTGCACGGAAAATTCATTTTCCATTTTCCGAGTGCCCAAAAGAAGGTTTTTTGTGAAGGAACTACCAAATAATTGTTGCAAAAATGGACCAAATCAATTTTATAAAATACTAGGCCATGTTTAATGCACATTTGACAAAATGGTTGGGTGTAAAAAAATTTGATCCACCTCTGGTGAAAAAGACAAATTGTCATCGATTTAGTTGGAAACCGGTCAAATTTGAACTGTACGTGTGTTGAACGCGGAGGTGCCGTCCGTTCGGCACTAGGATCTCCGGTGATTTGGATCACGACGAGTACGACTCCTTCAACCCCATTCTCTTGAACGCTTCCGCTTAGTGATCTACAAGGGTATGTAGATACACTCTCCTTCCCCTCGTTGCTAGTTTCTCCATAGATGGATCTTGGTGACTCATAGGAAAATTTTGAATTTCTGCTACGTTCCCGAACAGTGGCATCATGAGCTAGGTCTATTGCGTAGATTCTATACACGAGTAGAACACAAAGTAGTTGTGGGCGTTGATTTTGTTCAATATGCTTACTGTTACTAGTCCAATCTTGATTCGGCGGCATTGTGGGATGAAGCGGCCCAGACCGACCTTACACGTGCACTTACGTGAGAGAGGTTCCACCGACTAACATGCACTTGTTGCATAAGGTGGCTAGCGGGTGCCAGTCTCTCCCACTTTAGTCGGATTGGATTCTATGAAAAGGGTCCTTATGAAGGGTAAATGCAAGTTGACATATCACGTTGTGGTTTTTGCGTAGGTAAGAAACGTTCTTGCTAGAAACCCATAGCAGCCACGTAAAACATGCAAACAACAATTAGAGGACGTCTAACTTGTTTTTGCAGGGTATGCTATGTGATGTGATATGGCCAAAAAGAATGTGATGAATGATATGTGATGTATGAGATTGATCATGTTCTTGTAATAGGAATCATGACTTGCATGTCAATGAGTATGACAACCGGCAAGAGCCATAGGAGTTGTCTTGATTTATTATATGACCTGCGTGTCATTGAACAACGCCATGTAATTACTTTACTTTATTGCTAACCGGTAGCCATAGTAGTAGAAGTAATAGTTGGCGAGACAACTTCATGAAGACACGATGATGGAGATCATGATGATGGAGATCATGGTGTCATGCCGGTGATGATGATGATCGTGGAGCCCCGAAGATGGAGATCAAAAGGAGCAAAATGATATTGGCCATATCATGTCACTTTTTTGATTGCATGTGATGTTTATCATGTTTATGCATCTTATTTGCTTAGAACGGCGGTAGTAAATAAGATGATCCCTCATTAAAATTTCAAGAAAATGTTCCCCCTAACTGTGCACCGTTGCGAAAGTTCGTCGTTTCGAAGCACCACGTGATGATCAGGTGTGATAGATTCTAACATTCACATACAATGGGTGTAAGCCAGATTTACACACGCGAAATACTTAGGTTGACTTGACGAGCCTAGCATGTACACACATGGCCTCGGAACACAAGAGACCGAAAGGTCGAGCATGAGTGGTATAGTAGATACGATCAACATGAAGATGTTCACCGATGATGACTAGTCCGTCTCACGTGATGATCGGACACGGCCTAGTTGACTCGGATCATGTAATCACTTAGATGACTAGAGGGATGTGTATCTGAGTGGGAGTTCATAAGATGAACTTAATTATCCTGAACATAGTCAAAAGGTTTTTGCAAATTATGTCATAGCTCACGCTTTAGTTCTACTGTTTTAGATATGTTCCTAGAGAAAATTTAGTTGGAAGTTGATAGTAGCATTATGTGGACTGGGTCCGTAAGCTGAGGATTGTCCTCGTTGCTTCGTAGAAGGCTTATGTCCTTAATGCACCGCTCGGTGTGCTGAACCTCGAACATCGTCTGTGGATGTTGCGAACACTTGACATACACGTTTTGATAACTACGTGATAGTTCAGTTAAACGGTTTAGAGATGAGGCACCAAAGACGATTTTGAAACATCGCGGAACATGTGAGATGTTTCGAGGGCTGAAATTGGGATTTCAGGCTCGTGCCCACGTCAAGAGGTATAAGACCTCCGACGATTTTCTTAGCCTACAAAATAAGGAAGAAAAGCTCAATCATTGAGCTTGTGCTCAGATTGTCTGAGTACAACAATCACTTGAATCGAGTGGGAGTTGATCTTCCAGATGAGATAGTGATGTTTCTCCAAAGTCATTGCCACGAAGCTACTAGAGCTTCTTGATGAAATATAACATATCAGGGATAGATATGATGATCCTTGAAGTATTCGCAATGTTTGACACCGCGAAAGTAGAAATCAAGAAGGAGCATCAATTGTTGATGGTTGGTAAAACCACTAGTTTCAAGAAGGGCAAGGGCAAGAAGGGATACTTCATGAAATGGCAAAACAGTTGCTGCTCTAGTGAAAACCCAAGGTTGAACCCAAACCCGAGACTAAGTGCTTCTGTAATGAGAGGAACGGACACTAAAGCAGAACCACCCTAGATACTTAGTCGATACGAAGGCAGGCTAGATCGATGGAAGTATATTGGATATACATTATGTTAATGTGTACTTTACTAGTACTCCTAGTAGCACCAGGGTATTAGATACCGGTTCGGTTGCTAAGTGTTGGTAACTCGAAATAAAATCTACGGAATAAACGGAGACTAGCTAAAGGTGAGCCGACGATATGTGTTGGAAGTGTTTCCAAGGTTGATGTGATCAAGCATCGCACGCTCCCTCTACCATCGAGATTGGTCTTAAAGCTAAATAATTGTTATTTGGCGTTTGCGTTGAGCATAGACATGATTGGATTATGTCTATTGCAATACGGTTATTCATTTAAGGAGAATAATGGTTACTCTGTTTATTTGAATAATACCTTCAATGGTCTTGCACCTAAAATGAATGGTTTATTGAATCTTGATCGTAGTGATACACATATTCATGCCAAAAGATATAAGATAGTAATGATAGTACCACATACTTGTGGCACTGAGTCATGTTGGTATAAAACGCATGAAGAAGCTCCATGTTGATGGATCTTTGGACTCACTCGTTTTGAAAAGTTTGAGACATGTGAACCATGTCTATTGGTGTATATGCATGAAGAAACTCCATGCAAATGGACCGTTTGGACTCACTTGATTTTGAATCACTTGAGACATGCAAATCATACCACATGGGCAAGATGACTGAAAGCCTCATTTTCAGTTAAATGGAACAAGAAAGCAACTTGTTGGAAGTAATACATTTTGATGTGTGCAGTCCAATGAGTGCTGAGGCACGCAGTGGATATCGTTATGTTCTTACTTCACGGATGATTTGAGTAGATACTGAGTATATTTACTTGATGAAACACAAGTCTGAATTATTGAATGGTTCAAGTAATTTCAGAGTGAAGTTGAAGATCATCGTGACAAGAGGATAAAATGTCTATGATATGATCATAGAGATGAGTATCTGAGTTACGAGCTTTGGCACACAATTAAGACATTGTGGAAATTGTTTCACAATTAATACCGCCTGGAACACCATAATGTGATGGTGTGTCCGAACATCATATTTGCACCCTATTGGATATAGTGCGTACCATGATGTATCTTATCAAATTACCACTATCGTTCATGGGTTAGGCATTAGAGACAACCGCACTCACTTAAATAGGGCACCACGTAATTCTGTTGAGATGACACCGTTTGAACTATGGTTTGGAGAAACCTAAGTTGTCATTTCTTAAAAGTTTGGGGCTGCGACGCTTATGTGAAAAAGTTTCAGGTTGATAAGCTCGAACCCAAAGCGGATAAAATGCATCTTCATAGGACACCCAAAACAGTTGGGGATACCTCCTAATTCAGATCCGAAAGCAATAGGGGTTGTTTCTTGAATCGGGTCCTTTCTCGAGGAAACGTTTCTCACAAAAGAATTGAGTGGGAGGATGGTGGAGACTTGATGAGGTTGTTGAACCATCACTTCAAGTAGTGTGTAGCAGGGCACAGGAAGTTGTTCCTGTTGCACCTACACCAATTGAAGTAGAAGCTTATGATAGTGATCATGAAACTTCGGATCAAGTCACTACCGAACCTCCTAGGTCGACAAGGACGCGTACTACTTCAGAGTGGTACGCAATCATGTCTTAGAGGTCATGTTGCTAGACAACAATGAACCTACGAGCTATGGAGAAGCGATGGTGGGCCCGGATTCTGATGAATGGCTCGAGGCCATAAAATCCGAGAGAGGATCCATGTATGAGAACAAAGCATGGACTTTGGTGGTCTTGCCCGATGATCGGCAAGCCATTGAGATAAATGGATCTTTAAGAAGAAAACGGACGTGGACGGTAATGTCACCGTCTATGAAGCTCGACTTGTGGCGAAGAGTTTTTCACAAGTTCAAGGAGTTGACTACAATGAGATTTTCTCATCCGTAGCGATGCTTAAGTCCGTTGGAATCATGTTAGCATAAGCTGCATTTATGAAATCTGGCAGATGGATGTCAAAACAAGTTTCCTTACCAATTTTTCGTGAGGAAAGGTTGTATGTGATACAACCATAAGGTTTTGACAATCCTGAAGAACGCTAACAAATATGCAAAGCTCCAGAAATCCTTCTAAGGACTGGAGTAAGCATCTCGGAGTTAGAATGTACGCTTTGATGAGATGATCATAGATTTTGAGTTTATACAAAGTTTATGAGAAACTTGTATTTCCAAAGAAGTGAGTGGGAGCACTATAGAATTTCTGATGAGTATATGTTGTTGACATATTGTTGATCAGAAATGATGTAGAATTTCTGGAAAGCATATATGGTTATTTGAAAAGTGTTTTTCAATAGAAAACCTGGAATAAGTTGCTTGAACATTGAGCATCAAGATCTATGAGGATAGATCAAAAAATGCTAAATGGTACTTTCAAATGAGCACATACCTTGACATGATCTTGAAGGTGTTCAAGATGGATCAGTTAAAGAAGGAGTTCTTGCCTGAGTTGTAAGGTATGAAGTTAAGAGTTAAAGCTCGACCACGGCAGAAGAGAGAGAAAGGACGAAGGTCGTCCCCTATGCTTCAAACGTAGGCTCTATAGTATGCTATGCTGTGTACGG
The DNA here is from genome assembly GCF_002162155.2 of Triticum dicoccoides. NCBI lineage: Eukaryota > Viridiplantae > Streptophyta > Magnoliopsida > Poales > Poaceae > Triticum > Triticum dicoccoides. The sequence continues at coordinate 34,494,053 of NC_041393.1, forward strand.
CACCGGAAGTGTGCCTTGCCATGAGTCAGTCAAGGGGTACAAGAATGATCCAGGAATGGATCATTGGACAGCGGTCAAAATTGTCCTTGGAGTAAATAAGGACATGTTTCTCGATTATGGAGGTGATAAAGAGTTCGGCGTAAAGGGTTACGTCGATGCAAGCTTTAGCACCTATCCGAATGACTCTGAGTAGCAAACCGTATACATATAGTGGAGCAACCATTTGGAATAGCTCCAAGTGGAGCGTGGAAGCAGCATTTACAATATGACCTAGAGATTTGTGAAATACATACGGATCTGAATGTTGCAGACCCATTGAATAAAACCTCTCTCACAAGAAAAACACGATCAAACCCAAGAACTCATTGAGTCTTAATCACATGGTGATGTGAACTAGTTTAGTGACACTAGTAAACTCTTTGGATGTTGGTCACATGGCGATGTGACCTATCAGTGTTAATCACATGGCGATGTGAACTAGATCATTGACTCTAGTGCAAGTGGGAGACTGTTGGAAATATGCCCTAGAGGCAATAATAAATTAGTTATTATTATTATATTTCCTTGTTCATGATAATCGTTTATTATCCATGCTATAATTGTATTGATAGGAAACTCAGATACATGTGTGGGTACATAGACAACACCATGTCCCTAGTAAGCCTCTAATTGACTAGCTCGTTGATCAATAGATGGTTACGGTTTCCTGGCCATGGACATTGGATGTCGTTGATAACGGGATCACATCATTAGGAGAATGATGTGATGGACAAGACCCAATCCTAAGCCTAGCACAAAGATCGTGTAGTTCGTATGCTAGAGCTTTTCTAATGTCAAGTATCATTTCCTTAGACCATGAGATTATGCAACTCCCGGATACCGTAGGAATTCTTTGGGCGTACCAAATGTCACAACGTAACTGGGTGGCTATAAAGGTGCACTATGGGTATCTCCGAAAGTGTCTGTTGGGTTGGCACGAATCGAGACTGGGATTTGTCACTCCATGTAACGGAGAGGTATCTCTGGGCCCACTCGGTAGGACATCATCATAATGTGCACAATGTGACCAAGGGGTTGATCACGGGATGATGTGTTACGGAACGAGTAAAGAGACTTGCCGGTAACAAGATTGAACAAGGTATCGGGATACCGATGATCGAATCTAGGGCAAGTACAATACCGCTAGACAAAGGGAATTGTATATGGGGTTGATTGAGTCCTTGACATCGTGATTCATCCGATGAGATCATCGTGGAACATGTGGGCGCCAACATGGGTATCCAGATCCTGTTGTTGGTTATTGACCGGAGAACGTCTCGGTCATGTCTGCATGGTTCCCGAACCCGTAGGGTCTACACATTAAGGTTCGATGACACTAGGGTTATAGGGAATAGATATACATGGTTACCGAATGTTGTTCAGAGTCCCGGATGAGATCCCGAACGTCACGAGGAGTTCCGGAATGGTCCGGAGGTAAAGATTTATATATGGGAAGTCCTGTTTTGGTCACCGGAAAATTTCGGGTGTTATCGGTAATGTACCGCGACCACCGAGAGGGTCCCGGGGGTCCACCAAGTGGGGCCACCGGCCCCAGAGGGCTGCATGGAACAAGTGTGGGAGGGGACCAGCCCCAGGTGGGCTGGTGCCCCCCCACAAGGGCCCAAGGCGCCTAGGGTTTGGGGAGGGGGCTCCTCCACCTTGCTTGGGGGGGGCAAGTTTCCCCCTCTCCCCCCCTTGGCCGCCACCCTAGATGGGTTTGGGGCTGACGCACCCCTTGGGGTGGGAACCCTAGAGGGGGCACACCCCCTCCCTCTCCCCTATATATACTTGAGGTTCTGGGGCTGCCATACACAAGAGTTTCCACCTCTCCTTGGCGCAGCCCTACCTCTCTTTCTCCTTGTCTCTCGCGGTGCTTGGCGAAGCCCTGCTGGATTACCATGCTCCTCCATCACCACCACGCCATTGTGCTTCTGCTGGACGGAGTCTTCCTCAACCTCTCCCTCTCTCCTTGCTGGATCAAGGCATGGGAGACATCACCGGGTTGTACGTGAGTTGAACGTGGAGGTGCTGTCCGTTTGACACTAGGATCTCCGGTGATTTGGATCACGACGAGTACGACTCCTTCAACCCCGTTCTCTTGAACGCTTCCGCTTAGCGATCTACAAGGGTATGTAGATGCACTCTCCTTCCCCTTGTTGCTAGTTTCTCCATAGATGGATCTTGGTGACTCGTAGGAAAATTTTGAATTTCTGCTACGTTCCCCAACAGGACTCTCATGGCAAAACTGGTTTTAATGATATTCAGAAACACAAGTAGTAGCTCTACTTGGTGCAAGGAATTTGGCTAGCATGAGAGGGAAAGGAAAGCTCCACATGTTGGATGATCCATGACAATATACTTTATTTTAGATATAAGAAAACACAACCCATTATGTTGTCTTCCTTGTCCAACGCCAACTCTTTAGCATGTCATATTTCATTGAGTGCTCACAATCATAAAAGATGACCAAGATAATATATTTGTATGTGAGAACCTATCTTTCTTTATTACTTCCTATTAATTGCAACGATGACCAAAACTATGTTTGCCAACTCTCAACAACTTTTATTCATCATACTCCTTATATGTGAAGTCATTACTCTCCATAAGATCAATATGATCTCTTTTATTTCTTTTTATTATTTCTTTTTCTTTTTATTCCCTCAAGATCATAGCAAAACAGCAAAGCCCTTGACTCAACACTAATCTATATTATATATAGCTCACGGACTCGATTACATAGAGGGATCATAAGGCAAAACTCAAAACTAAATTATACCAAAACTTTATTCTACTAGATGAAGGTATTTCTAAAAGGATCGAACTAAGTAAAATGGTAAAGATAGGAGTGTGATGGTGATACGATATCGGGCACCTCCCCCAAGCTTGGCAGTTGCCAAGGGGAGTGCCCATACCCAGGTGATTATGCCTCCTATGCTGGTGAAGAGGGTGATGATGGATAGTCGCACATCGAGCGTAGGAGTGCGATGATATGATCCTTCAACAAAATATTTTCACGTGTGAGATACGTGTTCTGTATGCGAGCTAACTCAATCATCTTGAAAGCTTCAATCTCAGTTGCGGTAAAGAGGTCAGGAAGAGGTTGGATGTCTTCTTCTTCTCCCCCTGGAGCTTGATCCTACGTAACCTTCTTGATCCTATCCTCCTTGCTGATCTCCCCGGGTTCTTCTCTCTTCAGCTCCATCTTCATTAGCCAAGCATCGTTGCCTTTGTTGTTGGAGGAGGGTGACGACATGATGCCTGGCCTTGACAAATCTGACAGAAAACAGCTCGAAACAAAGATAGAGGATATTTGCATGATACGGTGGTCAAAACCTTCGGAAGATTATATGATGAATTTTTACCGACCAAAAGAAGTATCGTGCAAGAAAATGGAGTCCGGAGAGCACACGAGGTGCCCACAAGGCAGGGGGCGCGCCCAGGGGGATAGAGCACGCCCTCCACCCTCGTGGACGCCTCATGTCCTTCCCAGACTAATTCTTATTTTCCTATTTTCTAAAATATTCCAAAATGGAGAAAAATTTCTATTAGAACTGTTTTGGAGTCCACGTACCTATTCCTTTTTGGAGTCTGGAACATTCTGGAAAGTGTCCCTTATGTATTCCTCCAGAGTTACGGTTTCAATAACATTAGTTTCAACATTTATTGGATTACCGGAGATAATGTTTGATTCTTTGACCATTCACCACCTTCGGATTTGTGCCTTTGAAGTTGTTGATTTTTATGGCACTGGAACGATAGACTTCCTCGATAACCTAAGGCCCTTCCCATTTAGAGAGAGGTTTTCCTGCAAAAAAATCTTAAATGAGAGTTGAAAAGCAACACATAATCGCCTACATTAAACTCACGCTTTTGTATCCCTTTGTCATGCCATCTTTTAACTGTTTTCCTTAAACAGTTTGGCATTTTCATAGGCTTGAGTTCTCCATTCATCAAGTGAGCTAATGTCAAATAGCCTCTTCTCACCGGCAAGTTTGAAATCATAATTGAGCTCTTTAATAGCCCAATATGCCTTATGTTCTAGTTCAAGAGGTAAGTGACATGCTTTTCCATAAACCATTTTATATGGAGACATACCCATAGGATTTTTATATGTAGTCCTGTAAGCCCATAATGCATCATCAAGTTTCTTGGACCAATTCTTTCTAGATCTATTAACAGTCTTTTGCAAAATTAATTTAAGCTCTCTGTTACTCAGCTCTACTTGGTCACTAGACTGTGGATGATAAGGAGATGCAATTCTATGATTAACATCATACTTAGTGAGCATTTTACAAAAAGCACCATGAATAAAATGTGAACCACCATCAGTCATTAAGTATCTAGGGACTCCAAACCTCGAAAAAATAACTTCTTTAAGCATTTTAATAGAGGTGATATGATCAGCACTACTAGTTGGAATAGCTTCTACCCACTTAGTTACGTAATCAACAACAACTAAAATATGTCTATACCCATTAGAGGAAGGAAAAGGTCCCATATAATCAAAGCCCCAAACATCAAATGGTTCAATAACAATAGAATAGTTCATACGCATTTCTTGGCGTCTACTAATATTACCAATTCTTTGAAATTCATCACAAGACAAGACAAACTTACGAGCATCCTTGAAGAGAGTAGGCCAATAAAAACCAGATTGCAATACCTTATGTGCAGTTCTATCTCCAGCATGGAGTCCTCCATATGCCTTGGAGTGACACTTGCGTAGGATCTATTCCTGTTCATGCTCAGGTACACAACGTCTAATAACACCATCTACTCCTTCTTTATAAAGGTGTGGGTCATCCCAGAAGTAATGTCTTAAATCATAGAAAAACTTTTTTTTTGAGGAATTAGAAAAACTTTTTCTTTTGCTGGTATGTAAAACTAGGTGGTATGAATTTAGCAACAATGTAATTAGCATAATTAGCATACCATGGATCAGTACGAGAAGCATTTATGACAGCTAATTGTTCATCGAGAAAGCTATCATCGATAGGTAGTGGGTCATCAAGAACATTCTCTAATCTAGACAACTTATCTGCAACGGGGTTCTCAGCTCCCTTTCTATCAATAATATGTAAATCAAATTCTTGTAGCAACAGAACCCATCTAATAAGTCTAGGTTTAGCATCTTTCTTTTCCATAAGATATTTAACAGCAGCATGATCAGTGTGAATAGTTAATTTGGAATCAACAATATAAGGTCTGAACTTATCACAAGCAAATACAACTGCTAGAAATTCTTTTTCAGTAGTAGCATAATTTCTCGGGGCACTGTCTAGAGTTTTGCTAGCATATTGAATAACATTTAGTTTTTTATCAACTCTTTGTCCTAGAACAACACCTACGGCATAATCACTAGCATCACACATAATTTCAAAGGGTAAATTCCAATCAGGTGGCTGACCAATAGGTGCAGAAATCAAAGCTTTCTTAAGTATTTCAAATGCTTCTACACAGTCATCATCGAAAACAAAAGGAATATCTTTTTGTAATAAATTGGTCAGAGGCCTAGAAATTTTAGAGAAGTCTTTAATGAACCTCCTATAAAAAACGGGATGACCAAGGAAACTTATTATACCTTTAATGTCCTTGGGACACGGCATCTTTTCAATGGCATCAACTTTAGCTTTATCAACTTCAATACCTCTTTCAGAAATGTCATGCCCCAAAACAATGCCTTCATTAACCATAAAGTGACAGTTCTCCCAATTCAAGACAAGGCTAGTGTCTTCGCATCTCTGCAAAACTCGATCAAGGTTGCTCAAGCAATCATCAAAAGAAGATCCATAAATGGAAAAATCATCCATGAAAACTTCACAAATCTTTTCACAGAAGTCAGAGAATATAGCCACCATGCATCTTTGAAGGGTAGCAGGTGCATTACATAAACCAAAAGGCATACGTATATAATCAAAAGTACCGAAAGGACAAGTAAAAGTGGTCTTTTCTTGATCCTCTGCTGACACAGGTATTTGAGAGAAACCGGAGTAACCATCTAGAAAACAAAAATGTGTATGTTTGGATAATCTTTCTAGCATTTGATCAATAAAAGGTAAAGGGTAATGATCCTTTTTAGTAGCTTTATTTAATTTGTGGAAATCAATTACCATCCTATAACCTGTAACAATTCTTTGTGGGATCAATTCATCTTTATCATTAGGAACGACAGTAATACCTCCCTACTTAGGGACACAATGGATAGGACTTACCCACTGGCTATCAGCAACGGGATAAATTATACATGCATCTAGGAGCTTTAGTATTTCCTTTCTTACCACTTCCTTCATATTGGATTTAATCGTCATTGGTGATCAATAACTGGTTTGGCATCTTCCTCCAATTTTATTTTGTGTTGACATAGAGTGGGACTAATGCCCTTAAGATCATCAAGAGTATATCCAATGGCAGCATGGTGCTTCTTCAGAGTTTTCAATAATCTCTCCTCTTCCTGCTCTGAAAGGTTAGCACTAATAATAACAGGATATATTTTCTTTTCATCCAGATAAGCATATTTAAGAGTATCAGGTAATGGTTTAAGCTCAAACACGGGATCACCCTTGGGTGGTGGAGGATCCCCTAGAATTTCAACTGGCAAGTTATGTTTTAAAATAGGTCCCTGTTTAAAGAATACTTCATCTATTTCCCTTCTTTCATTCATGAACATATCATTTTCATGGTCTAGCAAATATTGTTCTAAAGGATCATTAGGAGGCACGGAAATAGAAGCAAGACCAATAATTTCATCCTTACTAGAAAATTCTTTATCATGGGATTGTCTACGAAATTTAGCAAAATTAAACTCATGAGACATATCATCCAAACCAATCGTAACAATATCCTTTTCGCAATCTATCCTAGCATTAACAGTATTCAAGAAGGGTCTACCAAATATAATAGGACAAAAGCTATCTTGTGGAGAACCAAGAACAAGAAAATCAGTAGGATATTTAACTTTCCCACACAAGACTTCAACATCTCTAACAATCCCAATGGTGAAATGGTGTCTCTATTGGCAAGCTTGATTGTAACATCTATTTCTTCTATCTCAGCAGGTGCAATATCATGCATAATTTCTGTATACAAGGAATAAGGTATTGCACTAGCACTAGCACCCATATCACATAAGCCATGATAACAATGATCTCCTATTTTAACAGAAATAACTAGCATGCCTACAACGGGTTTATGTTTATTCTTAGAATCGGGTCTAGCAATTCTACCAGCTTCATCACAGAGGTAAGTACCATGCCCATCAATCGATCTTTAACCATAGCAATAATAGGTTCAACTTTAATTTGCTGAAGTGGTGTAGGTGTTTTAGTATTACTCTTACGAACCACGGTTTAAGCTTTAGCATGATCTTTTATCCTAACAGGAAAAAGTGGTTTCTCAATATAAGTAGTAGAGACAATAGGATCATTATAAGTGATAGTCTTTTCCTCAACTTTAATAGGTGCAACTACTTTTACTTTAGTGGGGGGATTATATTTAAACCACTTCTCCTTAGGGAGGTCAACATGAGTAGCAAGTGATTCACAGAAAGAAGCTACTATCTCAGAGTCAAGTCCATATTTAGTGCTAAATTCACGGTAGACATTGGTATCCATAAAATATTTAACACAATCAAACTTAGGTGTCATACCTGACTCCTTACCTTCGTTGAAATCCCAATCTTCATAGTTGCATTTAATTCTTTCCAATAAATCCCATTTGAATTCAATAGTCTTCATCATAAAAGACCCAACACAAGAAGTATCGAGCATGGAGCGATTGTTGAGAGAAAGCCGAGCATAAACATTTTGAATAATCATTTCTCTTGAGAGCTCATGATTGGGGCGTGAATATAACATTGACTTAAGCCTCCCCCAAGCTTGAGCGATGCTTTCTCCTTCGTGAGGCCAAAAATTATATATGTAATTACGATCACGATCAATAAGATGCATAGGATAAAACTTCTGATGAAATTCCAATTTCAATTGGTTGTAGTTCCATGATCCCATATCATCACATAGCCTAAACCATGTCAATGCCTCTCCCTTCAAAGATAAAGGGAAGACCTTATTCTTGATAACATCCTCGGGCATACCTGCAAGCTTAAATAATCCACAAACTTCATCCAGATAGATTACGTGCAAGTCGGGATGTAATGTTCCATCTCCTGTAAAGGGATTAGCTAGCAGTTTCTCTACCATACCCGAAGGAATTTCAAAGTAAACATTTTCAGTAGGTTCAGTAGGTTGAGGAGAAACTTTTTGCTCTACTGGTCGGGGTGAAGATACCTCGAACAAGCCCCTGAAAGGATTATGTTCCATAGTAACAAGTGACAGTAACTTTCAGCACACTATATAAATGTTTCGTTACCAAGTTCCACTTACCAAAGGCGCTTCACTCCCCGGCAACAGCGCCATAAAAGAGTCTTGATGACCCACAAGTGTAGGGGATCTATCGTAGTCCTTTCGATAAGTAAGAGTGTCGAACCCAACAAGGAGCAGAAGGAAATGACAAGTGGTTTTCAGTAAGGTATTCTCTGCAAGCACTAGAATTATCGGTAACAGATAGTTTTGTGATAAGGTAATTTGTAACGGGTAACAATCAATGAAAGTAAATAAGGTGCAGCAAGATGGCCCAATCCTTTTTGTAGCAAAGGACAAGCCTGGACAAGTTCTTATATGAGAAAAGCGCTCCCGAGGACACATGGGAATTATCGCCAAGCTAGTTTTCATCACGCTCATATGGTTTGTGTTTGTTACTTTGATAATTTGGTATGTGGGTGGACCGGTGCTTGGGTACTGCCCTTCCTTGGACAAGCATCCCACTTATGATTAACCCCTATTGCAAGCATTCTCAACTACAAAAGAAGTATTAAGGTAAAACTAACCATAGCATGAAACATATGGATCCAAATCAGCCCCTTACGAAGCAACGCATAAACCAGGGTTTAAGCTTATGTCACTCTAGCAACCCATGATCTACTTATTACTTCCCAATGCCTTCCTCTAGGCCCAAACAATGGTGAAGTGTCATGTAGTCGACGTTCACATAGCACCACTAGAGGAGAGACAACATACATCTCATCAAAATATCGAACGAATACCAAATTCACATGACTACTTATAGCAAGACTTATCCTATGTCCTCGGGAACAAACATAACTACTCACAAATCATGTTCATGTTCATAATCAGAGGGGTATTAATATGCATTAAGTATCTGAACATATGATCTTCCACCAAATAAACCAACTAGCATCAACTATAAGGAGTAATCAACACTACTAGCAACCCACATGTACCAATCTGAGGTTTTGGTAAAAATATTGGATACAAGAGATGAATTAGGGTTTGAGAGGAGATGGCGCTGGTGAAGATGTTGATGGAGATTCACCCCCTCCCGATGATAGGATCGATGGTGATGACGACGATGATGATTTCCCCCTCCCGGAGGGATGTTTCCCCGGCAGAATAGCTCCATCAGAGCCCTAGATTGGTTCTGCCAAGGTTCCGCCTCATGGCTGCGGAGTCTCATCCCGTAAGCTTGCTTATGATTTTTTTTCCAGGGTAAAAGACTTCATATAGCAGAAGATGGCCACCGGAGGGCTGTCAGGGGGCCACGAGGCAGGGGGCATGCCCTAGAGGGGGGTGCGCCCCCACCCTCGTGGACAGGGTGTGGCCCCCTGACGTTGATTCTTTCGCCAATATTTTTTATTAATTCCAAAAATGACTTTCTTGGAGTTTCAGTACTTTTGGAGCTGTGCAGAATAGGTCTATAATATTTTCTCCTTTTCTAGCCTAGAATCCCAGCTGCCGGCATTCTCCCTCTTCATGTAAACCTTGTAAAATAAGAGAGAATAGGCATAAGTATTGTGATATATCATGTAATAACAGCCCATAATGCAATAAATATCAATATGAAAGCATGATGCAAAATGGACGTATCACCGGGCTAGGTATAGACTCAAGTCATTAAAAACATACACGCCCCATACATGTTCATATTTCAAGGTGCACTAAATTATTGCATGCGATGATTAGGGCTGGCCATAATGGTGGTATCTTAGCTGGTATCATGCACACGGGAATAGCAAACATGCTGATGTGGCAAAGAATTAAAGAAGAGAGGGGGGTTAGAGCAACTAGTGTTCATGCATGCATGCAATGCGATAACGCATTGGTAAACACATTTTTTTGTGAAGAATGACAGCATTAGTTGAGTACTTTTGCAGACTACAAAAACTATTCCACCGCCTCTACCTTGGTAAGAGTAGGTGAAATTTTTGAATCGAGCCCTTTAAACTAGAAGGGAGGTAGTAGTACTCTAATAGCTAACCTTGTTGTGATAACTAGATAGGACATGGCACACACCTAGACGGAGGAACTAGTCTGCATTGTGCATTTAAGTTTTGTCCGAAGTCAATGTACCTCTACTTTGACCAAACTTATAGAAAAATGTATCAACATTCACAATGTCCAATCAATATTTTTATACTCATTATAAAATGTAGTTCTTATACTCATTATAATCAGTATTGTAAGTATTGATATTTTTAGTATAAATTTGGTCAAACACTTTGCAAACGGTTGACGGAAGTAAAAAGGACTAGAGGGAGTATCATGCATGCGGAGTAGGCAAAAAAATTGCTCATTTATAGCCGGTCGAAGTCTCAAAGGGCGCAACCATGCGAGGGAGGCGAAGGTTGTGGGAGGCGCGACGGTTGATGGAATTAAGTGAAGTTACATCCACGCATCGGCATGGCATGCAAACAGGCAGAAGCTATACCGTCAGGCCTACGATATGGGTCTAGTAGACATGACATCTAGTGGGTCCCGCATAGTACTCGAGAACTCTTTGGGGGCTTACAGCCGTTTATCCATCGGGCAAGCCAACAACCCCACGCCGTTCGCACAACCTTACAACATTTCGATCCCAGTCGTTCCGTCCTTTCACATTACACCAGTTCAACTTCTCCTAACCCTCCTCCAAAATCCATGGTTGTCGTTGAGTACCAGGTTAGAGCCATCACCGGCGGTGAGTTCATCGTCATCTACACACGTGGATCCGCGATGGTGAAAGCATGCCTTGCTCGCTTCCTACGCATGTTCAACAGTTCAAAGGATGAGTGGGTCGATGGGCTAGATGTTGAGTACACCATAGTCCTCGAAAGAGAGAAGATTCTAAAGGAGGCAGAGAAGAAGAAGCCCGCCGTGATCCAGGTTTGCGTACATAGCTTGTGCTTGGTCTACCACATATGCCATGCCGATGTTGAGTGACAGGATTTTAAGAACTTCCTCAAGGACGAAAGAGTGAAATTTGTTACTGTAGACTTTAGGAATGACAAGGATGTCCTAGGTCGGATAGGCCTCGTTGTAGGCCAGACCTTCGATCTCCAGAAGGCAAGCCTGGTGTCATCCTCTCAGCCTTCAATGCTGACCCTGGCAGCAGCCATGAGTGATCCTTCATACGATAAACTAAAGAAACCTCACCACGAGTTTCATCATGCATGGGAGTCAAAGACATTAGATGAAGATCACATCACGTACGCAGCAATGGATGCCTACCTTTGTTTAAATATCTACAAGGGTTGGATAAAGAAGCAGAGCCCAATGTCCGGTTCAAGCAAAGAAGCGTCGGTCAAGAGGAAGAGCAAGAGGGACAAGGACGAAGTCGAGGACGTGGACTCGGACTCCAAGTAAGGTGGCAGTATTGTCGCTCATGCTGCTTCTACTGCAGTGTCAAGCGGACTAGTTGCTTAGTTTTATTTCAGGGGTATGTTGTGTTGAGCCCCCAGCAGAACTATGTTTACGTTCTTTCTTGTTATTTGAACTTTATGTTCTTTCTCGTTATTTGAACTCTTTAGTACGTACAGTAGTACTAGTACTATGTCTTTCTACTATTCTTCTTGCAGTTGGTACTACTGCTCGTATCCTCGTGTTCCTACTATACTTAATACGTTCGTACTAGTAGTATAATTTGGGTCAGTCGGTTTGTGAAAGAAGTTCAACGGAGCAAAGGAAGAGGACGACAGAGAAGGTACCCCAATATCTATATTTCGGTGGCAGGGTGCCCATGATCTATCTTATGAGTGTCGGATGTGGAATGCAGTTCGCCGGAACTAATGGATCATGCCCGGGGTTAAACGGATGGCGGGCATGGGGGAAGCATGGAGGTGGTAGGCGGTTCAGGGTAGGGCGAGGCGGCGGCGGCAGGCGGTTAGGCGTGTGGCGGGCTGAGAAGATGAACAGTGCATCAATTTTGGAGGTTGAAGAAGCCCTTCTAGCCATCCATGTTGCATCCAACGGCTCACAAGAGTCGACTGACCTAAATTGCTCCTTCAGATTGCAGGATCCACGTGGCATTCAAGGTCTCGAAGGTAGATCCCGCGTCCACACCCGGTTTGCGGGCTCGGCGCGGGCGCGGCCGACTTCCGCTGTGACACCCACCATGCGCGCCTACTCTGCGCAGGCGGAGATGACAATGACATGCTAGTTCCTCCTCGCCGGCGTGCTGGAGCACGCGCTCGTCCTCCTCTTCATATGCTGCATGCATAGACGCGGCTCCACCAGCTGCTCGCGTGCTTGGCAGCGCTACGGCATCGTAAGGAGGGACTGCAGACGACGTGAGAGGGCAAGCCTTCGGCTTCATGGCACAGGGATGGCGGCGACACGGCGGTGATGGGCGAGAAATTGTTGGCCGGAGCAGGCGGGCACCGGCATGCGCAACGGCGGCAGCATATTGATGAGTGTGCATATGGGAGCTTAGTTTAGTTTTATGTAGGGTTGGTCAAACTTAAAAGAAAACCGTACTAGTACACGTAAACATTAGACTGAGGCAGCACTTATATTAGTTACCACAGCCACAATACGGAATCATGTGCAAGCGCATGAACTGCGGCCGTGCGGTCGATCGAACGGTGTGTCACCGTGTCGCGCTCTAAGGACATCCACCAAACCTTTTTGTGTGTGTGAAAACAATCCCTGAATATTACTCAAGTTTTTTCCTGGAAAAGTTCTTGATGCTACAATATTTCCATATATTTGAATTTAGCTCTAGTTCATGTTTATTTGGATTTGGATGTTTTAGGTGCGCCCTAGTTTTTTTAATACTGATTTTGTGGGTGTGACTGAGAGAGAATGTGTGTATGTGTCCATATGTGTGTTGTGGCGGAAGGGCAATGTGGAGACGGTGTGCATGTGATAGAGACATAGAGAGGTGTGAATGTGCAAATGATCATGCATGAGTGAGACATAGACAGATGCCGATACGTTGTGTATACATGAGAGAACGGTCTTCTATTTTACTTGTGTGTGTGTGTATGTGTGTGTGAGAGAGAGAGAGACAGACAGAGGAGCATCCGTAACACAACAACCATCTCTCTCGATTCGTCCATCCCTCACACGGTCGCATGTAATACATGCATCAATGCACACATTTTGACACCCTCACTCGGCCCCTGCCCACCTCAAGGCCCGCACATCGCTCTCTATCTCGCACGCACAATCTCTTCATGAAAACCCTATTTACCATGTAGCTTTCCGTCACATACACACACATTTCTCTCCATAGGTTTGATTCTCTCAATATTTGACACACACACACACACACACACACACATACACACATACACACACACACACTGCACACACACCCTCCCCCGAGCACACAATTCATCCCCATCCAAGGTTATATGGCAACCACTCTCGCTTGTGCTTCTCTGCACCCCAGCATGCACAACACCTCAATCTTCAAGGAGGGCGTCGAGGAGATCGAAGACGGCGACCACGCTGCAGTAGAGAATGCAGGGCCATTTGGAAGCAGGATGATGTGACGACGGCTGACTGACTCCTCCCCCCCCCCTCTCTCTCTCTACCGCACAAAATTACCAATCCCTCTCTCCCCTGCACAAAATTATCAATCCCTCAACCCACGAGATCCTTCCCCTCTCGTTTTTCCAGCTCTCTCATCAAACATGTTGTCTCTTCTCCTTCCACGTGTACAGAATCCGGATGCACACACATCTCACGTATATTACATGTCTCCATCTTTCTCACAGACCTAACTTCTTCCTCTCTCTTTCTCTCTCTATCTCTCTCTCTGTCTCATTAGGTTTGTCTCCTACTCTCTCATCCACATACATACAATCTTTCCCGCCCTACTTGCTCCATCTTCGCAAGCTCTCTCTACACGTTCATTCACACATTGGGATGTGTTCAAAATGTTGCTTTTATAATGGATGATGTATAGTTATGGTTGGTTTTGTTGCATCCTACAAAGTAATAACTATCAAATGCATTTAGATTCTCATTTGACTGGGATTATGTGAGTTTGAGCATATTGTGAAGTACTATAGACCTCGTATACATCTTGGAATTCAACAATGATTGTAACTATTGAATTGTATAGACCATTACATTCGAAGTCGGTAGCCTAATATATTTTATTTCACAATTACAACAAAATGATTAATTCACTACAAACTAAGAAAACAAATGTGTACTCCCTCCATTTTTATTTAAGTCCGCATATTAGCATTGGTCAAAGTCAAGTTTTGTAAACTCTTAGAAAGTTTATAACAAAAACTATTAACATATACAATAACAATAAATACCATTAGATTCATTATTGAATGTAATTTCACATCATACATATTTGTTATGGTAAATGTTTATATTTTTCTATAAACTTGGTCAAACTTTAGGAAGTTTGACTTCGGTCAAACCCAATATCCAAAGTTAATAAAAACGGAGGGAGTACTAGTAGTTACTAGTACTACTCGCTAGTTGCTTAGCCCAATCACCCAGCACGCCACATGGGGAGTTCAGTGTCACAAAATTTTGAGGTCGGCGGGGAAATCTCTCGTGACCCTAATTCGAGCAGTGGGAAGTTACCATCGTAGCCTTCGGAACAGGCCTATGGATGACGCTTGGTAGGGGGCTGTTTTCGTAACTTCAGGTTCACCCTACCCAGCCAACCCAACCCAGGCACCCAGAGTAGTACGCCAGAATACTCCTCTTTTAAAATAGACTTCTCCATCGCAATGCAGCCTTCGTGCTCCTCCCCTTCTACGTAGGCGCACTCGTCCACCGCAGCGCATCTACCTCATCGACGACCTCATACGCCGCATTGGAGCCGGTCCACCGTCATCGTCGTACATGGAGCCTCTTCATCGGCACCGTCTTTCACGGTCTTAGATCTGCTTCCCGGAAGCCGACACCAAGCGCAGAAGCACCACCATCGTGGACAATGAACTGACTCCCTTTGCCGACTAGGATGCACAGAGGCCGCCGCGACCATCGTTCTCCTCCTCGATTGGTAATGTGTGTATTGAATCACTTAGCAGTACATGTGCAGTTTCAATTTTGTTCATACCTACCCTTCAAATTTCCTGGTTGCTATTGTTCTCGTAAAAGTAATTGGTTATAGCCTCCATTGTCCAACAGAATATCAGCTTGTAATTGTGCGTCGCTCCTGTATCACGTTGTGCTTGGGTAGGTTCTTCATCTGCAACCAGTAGTGTGGCAAATTATGGAAAGTTTTTTAGAACTAGCAAGATGCCCATGCGTTGCATGCATCAAGATGCATTTGTATGAGTAGTTTATCTTGTGGGAGAAAAGGATGAACAAGGGAAGGCCTTATTTGCAAATCTAGAGAGGGATGTGGGTATCTTTCTGCAAAATTGCCATTGTTTCCTTCCTATCCATCATATATAAATCGGACAGCCAATATTGCAGGATGGCAGGCACACCATCATCACCAACTCTGTATTTTTAAAAGAAAAAAGTAGAGTAGAGAAGTAGAGATAAATATTAAATACAAAATAAATATAACAGTAGAGAAGAGAGTAGAGTTAGCAGGGACGTCGGGAAAGGATCGCGTGCGCGAGGGAAAAAGCGATCGGGCACGCGCTAGTTTTGGCGCGCGTTGTCCTGCGCGCTTTACAGAATCCAAAGCCCTCCCATCGCTCTATGCCTTGCCACCACTCTCTCCCTACTCTGTGCCTCGCCACCGCTCTCTCCCCGCTCTTTCTTGCCTTGCTGCCGCCGCGCTACCATGCTGTCGCGTTGCCGGGAAACTTGTGGATACCGCGGCGTCCGCGTGCGCCCCTCCCGCGGCTTCTCCGTCGAGATCCGGTTCCGCCGGATGCGCCATGGCCTCAGTGATTTCGACACCTCCAATGAGGCCACCTGCGCGTACGATGGAGCGATGTGGCACCTCCGGTGGCCTCATAGAACATTGAACTTCCCCAACATGTCGACACGGGAGTGGGCGCAGGAGCTCGTGCCTGTGCTGCAGCTTATCACCGACGAGGATCGTCGCGACAACCAGAGGTGGGAGTAGCATCTCAGCATTGCCGAGATGGACGAGGAAGCCATAGAGCTGTGGCACCAACGGTTCCCACAGGACTTCATCAACGAGCATGAGTTCTACGCGCAATGGAGGGCGGAGAGGGAGAAGAGGAGGGCGGAGCGAGCCGCCTATCGTGAGGACAAGTGTACGCAAAAAGCGGACGCTCAATTCAACATGAGGCTAGGAGCAGCGTCGCCCTGGGAATCCGATGACGATCGGTATCTTCACGCCTACATTGAGACGTCGGAGGAGGACATCACCGAGGAGGAGTCGGACGACGAGAAGTAGTTGAACTATCTATTTTTATCCATCTATGCTATATCTATGCTTAGAACTATCCTCTACTCTCTAGTCTCTACTCTCTATCTCTACTTCTCGATCTCAGCACTGTAAATGCTTTTTTAAAGCATCCCTCATCGCACTTCTATTGGAGATGCTCTAACATGGCAGACGAGTGCTTTAATGTTGCCCACAAGATGCATGAGTATTACTAGTAGTATATTTTTCTTGCCATGTTGAGATTTTAAAACCACGAGTGCGACCATGCAGAGGTGCAATGAAGACCAAACATAGGATATTGGGAACATCTTCAAGGAGCGTGGCAAGTTAAAGAGGAGCTGCACCGAACCTGTAAAATGAGCTTTGGTAAGTAACACCCTTTCAATTACTTTCGTTTAGTCTCGTGTTCTTCGATGTGTATATGTTTTAGTTTCTGTTTCTCTTAGCCTTGTGTTCTTTGATGTGTAATAAGAAGAGTCTTAATCTTCCTAATGCTTTCGTTTTTAGCTTGATGTAGGAAGTGGGTGTTCTCACCTTGTAGTCTATTTTTATATTTTTTCCTTTTGAATTCACTTCTCTGAGTCCTATTTATCTGGCTTCTCCTAAATGGATCTGGGTTGCTCTTAGTATTGATCTAAAAAGGAAGTAACTTCATGTCAGGATGCAGTTCTTGCGAGGAGGGAAGTATGGTCAACCTCGAGATCATGTTTCCGAAATGAGGCTCGAATACACACAAGGTGCCAGTTCCCTAATGTTGCTGGATTAGACACAAGGTGAAAATTCCCAGATGATGCTGGATTACACATAAGTCAGGTGGAGTTGTCAGTTGTTCGTGTCCTCGTGGCTCTAGTAAAGGCTGAAAGAAAGCATGCAACATCCCTTGAGAATGTAGCTGAGTTCCTGAAAAAGTGAAAAGAGCAATTAGATGCTCTCTTCACCCAAGCCAAAGAAGAGATGGAAGAAGCCAAAAATAAGCTAGCAGAGGCAGAGCAGGCTAGGCGTCTCCTGCTATCTAAAATTGTTGTCAATACAAAATTTCCTTCATAATAGCTAGGTTCAAATGTTTATCCAGTCAGTATGCCTGTTGTGATGTTCGTGCATCTACTGATGTGGCACAAAATAAAAAAAAACGGTTTATGTAATAACAGGAATTACTTTCCACAAATAACAGACGAAGCATTGGACATGGTATAGTTCACGCGCAAGCCCGACATTCCAAGTTCAACTTCCACATCAAACTCATGTTCACAGATATCTGCACATTCATAGATAATGTCCACAACCATGATTCACTTCAAAGCCAAAAAGAATGTGAGGAGCGTTATAAATAAAGAAAAACCTCTTGTTCCTGCTACCAGTGCGAGGACAACAAGTCAAGACCATCCGTAACTAATTATATTTTGGTCATTTTTTGTGTTCTAAAATGCCGGCCGGCTCACGGAAGGACGTGTTGCCGGCACACGCGCGGATTCAATGGAGGCAGGCGGGGCAGTCTAAAGCCGGTTGCATGTGGCGAGGAGACGTGTTCAGCGAGTGGGGCCCTCTTGGCCGGCGTGCTGGTTCAATGCCTGCGCTATGAGAGGTCGCGTCCGTGTTAGAGCAATCACTCCCTCCAGTCCTTTTTTGTTTGGGTATAACAAAATCTCATTTTCCATTCACATTCTACAAGTAAAATTTGTGGACAAACTTTAACCCAAAATACGATGGGGACTAGTAAACCAGAACAGAGGTAATAGTTTTTTTATCAAAGAAGGTTTCCCCCTTCCGATTTTCATTACTAAAAACCAACATCTAAACCATAGTATTTACCCTAGAACTACCAAGTTCAACATCTCGCAACATAAACCCATACAACCATACGCCAAGGAGGTAGTAGTTATGAATTCCATTTTTGCTCCATACCAATCGTTCTAAAAACTACTTAGTACTTATAACGCGCCATTGAAAATTGGAACTCTAACCCGCTAAATAAAGATATTTTAAACGTGGCTACTCGATCTGTGGGAACTGGCGAGCCACGGCCTCCAGGTCGTTCACCTGTGGTTCCGACCATCAACTCCTATGGATCAAATTATCACGCAAGCTGATTATTCCTACACATACCCAGTACCCGCGCATGCAGCAATCGTGCACCTAGGGTTTTAGGGTTTATTTGTTAACAGTGCCTTTACGTAACTTTCATGTGTGCGAGACAGCGAGAGACCGACTGCGTGCGCCTCTTCTCTTCGTATATGTACTCCACCATTTGTCTGGTGTCCTAAAAATTATACAGTGTTAATAACTACTAGAAATGTGCCAATGCGTTCCCACACGATCAAAGTAGATTAATACATATTCACCGATTTGATAGAAAAAAGAGTCTAGTTTTGAAATACATATATCACTAAAAATATGTTATGTTTCACTCAAAATATATTCCGTTGGCGGTTTTGATGAGATAAGGGAGGAATGTTGTTGGTTTAAAGATTCGAGAAGTGGTATATGTCTAATTTCTACGCTTACTAGCAAGATGCCCGTGCGTTGCACGGGACATCAAGATCTTGTGGGAGAAAAGGATGAAAGAGGGAAGGCCTTGTCTGCAAATGTGGAGAGGAGTGCGGGTAAATTGCCATAGTTTCCTTCCTATCGTTAGATATAGATCGGATGGCCTATATTGCAGGATGGCAGGCACACCATCATCACCGACTATGGATTTTATAAGAGTAGAGATAAAAAACAGAGTTAGTGATGATGGTGTGCCTGCCATCCTGCAATATAGGCCGTCCGATTTATATCTAACGAATAGGAAGGAAACTATGGCAATTTTGCAAAAAAATACCCACACCCCTCTCCACATTTGCAAATAAGGCCTTCCCTCATTCATCCTTTTCTCCCACAAGATAAACTACTCATACAAATGCATCTTGACGTTCGGTGCAACGCATGGGCATCTTGCTAGTTGTTGCAAAAAGCCCATGTGTGTCTGAGAGAGAGGGAGAGAGGAGGAGGACAGAGTGCATGTGTGACAAAGACACAAAGAGTGTTTGTCTGAGAGGTATCATCTTAAAGTGAGGCGATAGTGTGTGTGTGCACGATCGAGAGGGCGTGTATCAAGAAGGGAAGAAAAATCTGCATAGATACAAGCAGCGCGAGAGACACATGTATGCGATAGTGGAAGCACAAGTGTGTGGGTGTATAAACCTATCTAGAGGCTAGTCAATAAATGTATGTGAGAGAAATATGAGTCGGGGGTGCGAAAGCGAGAGTTTTGTGAGAGAGAGAGAGACGGTAGTCGAGAAGGGAAGTGGAAGCAGGAGTTCTGTGTGTGAGAGAGAGAGAGAGGGGGGAGATTGTCTGATCGGTAAACAAACGAATAATGTCAGTTCTATAACTGAGATGGAGACGGAAAGGAGACCGTAACAAATGTTCTGTCTGCAGGAGAGAGTAATTTTAGTGGTATGAGTCATATCTAGAGACATATAGGGTGTGTGAGAGAACCCCATAGAGAGAAAGACAAAGTGAAAGATGAGTGAGACTATGTGTGTGGCAGTGAAAAAGAAAGCTTAGGTACCTAGTGATACCAGAGAACAGTAGAGACATGAGAGATAATGAAAAATGTGTAATGTATAATGATAGGGAGAGTGTAACACTTCTCAAGGGAGACGTCGAGAGACCATGTTTGCGAAGATAGGAGAAACATGAAGGGAGCGTGCGGGTGAGCTGGAGAAAAGAGAGTGATAGCTACATGAAGGAGCATGCATGCGAGAGAGATGGGCATGAAAGGAGTCAACATAAAAGGGATTCAAATATTTGAATCCGAGATGATGATACATGTAATTCATACTCGAACCAAAATTGATCTATCAAACATGCATACTCATATGAATTCATGCGGATGTATGTTATTTAATATGTAGATATTACTCATCCATACATTTTTAGTAGAACATAATTTGGTTTAAATTTTTTGAATTCAACCTTATGATTTTGAGATCATTGTATTTGTAAATCGTATTATACATATAAAGGAGCAGAATTCTTTGTCGTGGTTTTGAAAGTATATATAAAAATGATGTATATAGAACTTTATTCCAATCAAAAATGGATCCTGCCCGAACAAAAATAGAATACAAACTGGATTCGAATCGAGTTAGCATGGTAAACGTGCACTCTTGCTCTACAAAAATTTGAATGAAGCGGGGAAAGTCACAGTAACCGCCCGAAACCAAAATCTGCGAGATGGAAATTACTACCTATCCCTGACATGCAAAGCCTATTGGCTCGATTTCTATAGGTTTCGATAGGGGTAGGTTTGTAATTTCACTCAAATGTAAAATAACCGCCTCTCATCTAGATTCATACACACTGGGCGCCAAAACATAGTGTCTCCTCGGCCGAAATCGACTCCCTCCCCGATTCATACACGGTGGGCACCAAAAATAAACTCTCATCGGCAAATATTCGGTGTATGCGAGATTACTGTCCTATCCCCAACCGACTCATATTGCTATGATGTAGGAAATTTGAAACGGGGGCTAAGTTTGTAAATTTCCTCACATTTGAGACAAGCGCTCCCTGAAGACATGCTTCCCCCTTCCTCTCTCCCTCCATTTCCCCATTCATACTCCATGGGCGCCAAAACACCCTCTCCACCGCAGCCTCCTCCGTCCGCCACCCCATCCATCGCCGCCCTCCTCCACCATGTCGGAGCTGATACCCCAACGCTGTCGTCCATTACAAGAGATCGACCTCCCTCATCCACGACTTCGGACCGGGATCCTTGCATCCCGTCCTCTTGCTTCATCCCCGCTGTCGTCCACCTTGTCGGCGTCGCTCCTACGACTGTCTCATCCACCACGCCCTGCCGCCACTGTCTACCCTCCTAGATTTGCTTCCACGCAGCTGACAGCCATCGCTACCGTAGCACCGTCCAATTATCAGCAGATGCATACACGGCGCCGCACCAGAGGCGGTACTCTTCCATATCTGCTCAACTTATTTATCGTAGCAAGAAAATAGATCACCACTGCTTTCTCTGATTTCTTGTCCATCACTTACTTGCTAGTTGAAAGCAAACATTGGTTGCGAAGTTGCCTTTGTCTAGTTTGCACCTTCAGATCCGCCATGGCACGCTCAACACTATACTCGCAATGCTTATAGTTTTCCCCTTTTATATTCCACACTAGTTAAATGACAGTAGACTAAATTTCAAAATTGGGTTAGTCGATTTTTCAGAACTAGAGTTCGCCGGTGCGAAGGAAGGGGCTCGGGTGGGGATGGTGGTTGTGGGGGGCGGTGGTGGGCCTCGCCGAACGAATAAAACTCGACGTAGGTGGGGGCGGGGTGGGGGTGGGGTGGCAGAGGAACAAAGTCAGTGGGGGCGGTGGTTCGGCCGGCGGCCCGTGCGGTGTTCTGTATGGGAAGAATCAGAGATGAGGAAGAAGAAGGGTTAGGAGACGTAGGATCTTCATCCAACCGCCTGAAATGGTCGACTGACCCAAATGACAAAAGTCGCGCAACTTGCATGCAGACATGCCTTTATATTCAGTACCATCATCATACCTGCTTAGCACTGCTCCTGAATCCATCAAACTAAACAGTGTGCCACTCATAATTCCAAACTTGTCGCTCAAATACGAATCTGATATGATGCTGATATTACTAAAATAGATAATGTTTAATTGGTCAGCTAATGTTCCTACTTTACTTTCGAAAAGCACGTGCACCACATATAGAGAGACAACAAGGAGTTGCATTCTTAATGCGCTCTAGTGCATCATGTGTGGGCACTGTGCAACGAACATTTTATTATCCAAAATCTGCTTGCTCTGCTTTAGCATGTTCCTCTTCTGTTCTTCTTTAATATGTACTCTCTCCATTTCTAAATACAAGTCTTTGTATAGATTCCACCATGGACCATATATGGAGCAAAATGAGTGAATCTACACTCTAAAATGTATCTGTATACATATGTATGTGATCCATAGTAGAAATCTCTACAAAGACTTATATTTTGGAACGGAGGGAGTAATATAATAGTACAGTATGTTCCTTCTAGTGAAGATGAGTAGGGACATTTGAAGTGTAGAGGTCTATACGGTCGGTTGTGATGGACACTTTGAACTCTTCGGGCCACTTTGATTCGTAGGATCTTGTAAACATAGGAATAGGATTTGTAGTGCCCTGTCCACTTGAAACCTATAAGAATAGCAATGAAATGTGCAAGGAAATGTGGGAAGTTGTGTCGCCTTTGAGAGTTACACTGATATTAACAGTACCGCACCTTAAGTTGAAGAGAACTGGTATCCGAAGCCTTTCTAGCCGTACCAGCAATACTAGCACATATATTCCAGCAAGTTCCACTTTGCTGATTTTACTCTGATGCTTGCGGTTTTCCCGTTATATATACACTATGATCTGTGTAGATGCTTTGTGTCGCACTAGCAGCAGTCCACTCTTGAAGCTAAACACAATCATAAGTCCAAAGCTTACTTCTTCAAATACGAATTGTGATATGATATTGATATTAGTTAACATACACACATTTAATTGGTCAGGTAATGCTCCAACTTGATTTTCCAAATGCATGTGGCCACATATAGAGAGACAGCATGGAATTGCATTTCTTTAGGCGATGTGATTCATCATGAGTGGGCAACCAACATTGTATGCAATGAAGTGGAACCTCAAGAATATGCTTCCTCTTCTATTCTTTAACATGTTCCTCTTTTGTTATTTTGTATTTAGTACGTACAGTATGTTCCTTCTTAGGAAGGGGAGCAAGGACATCTACAGTCAACAGCTGATAGAGATGGCATGTACATGATCGATAGGCTTTTAATTAGTAGCGGCAATACAACATCGTATTTTCCAGCCAGTTCCACTTTCCCGGTTTATATATCATGGTTATGGTGTACCCCTTTTATGTACACTACGATCTGTCTGGTTGCTGTGTGCTCTTGTTATCATGGTTTGGCGATAAACTCTCTATACAGTATATTATGAACCTATCATCTGCCAACTATCCTTACTTCTGGAGCCTATTTTTTTGTGTACTTGTGCCAGATTGTATTAATGCACGCACCATATTACAGCACACATGAGCTCTCTCATCAGAATCTAGTGATAGCAACAAGGGTTTATAGGGGCGCCCCTATATTAGAATATCCTCTGCATTACAAAGATAATCTCACTACTATTTATGTTTTCATGGTTCTCAGATATTATACGTAATTATAGTGAATATCAGAATCTGCACATCAGAATAATATTGTGGAATACTGCAATGACTTAAAAAATTGGCACCAAGGCATTGAGTGCCATTCTGGATGCAATGAAACTCATACGCTCCCCACCTGTAGATTCTTGTTCATAATATGATCCTAATGACTATTCTAACCTCGAGGAGTCAAAGGCAGATGGCCTGTCCTGTTCACCCATCAAGGTGATTGTTCTACTTTGGCAAGGTTTTATTAGTTGTGCATACCTTGCATATGTTGTCTTGCATTTCTTCTACTTTGTTGCGCCGCCATCTGCTTAGTTTACTCATCATATATGTCGAGATGCCATGCCCATCCATTATCAATACATATTCCATCTGTCATCATACCACGTTTTTCCACTCAAATGTTGTTCTTGTGCATCAGGCATCAAAAAGGAAGAGGGTGATTGCCGAACCTGAAGGAGCACCAGCAAAGTCCTTGGAAAATGTGGTGGCGCTGGAGAAATCAGACAGCACGCCACTTATATTGGTTGTACAAACAGTGACACAAAACATAGGACTGACTCCAGCAGACTATACCCATACTACACAGGCCACACCACTAGCCCCACCACACAGGACCTGCACTCCAGCAAAAGTTATGCCAATTTCAGTTGCCAGAGCACCAGCCGTACCATAGAAAAATCCCACTCCAGCAAAAAGTACAGCAAGTCCACTGGCCGAAGACCTATCCCAACTGAAGAGACGGCCAATTCCTGCAGACTGGAACCCCATTCCAGTTATTCCCATTCTAAAAGATAATGCTTCCAATGTTGTTAGGGCTACGTGCATATATTCCCATCATGGGAAGATTACTGTGAAGACCAACATCATTTTCACATCTTCCTGTCCCACTTACATGTAAGTGCTATTATTCATGGTGATTATTTTCTTGTTTTCTATTGATTGAACACATCAATGATTTACATTACATTGTTGTAAGTAGGCGAGGGTCAATCTGGATAGTCATGACGAGCAAAGCTTGCTTGCACTTTTTAAGGAAGCATTGCAGCAGTATCGGTGTTACCTGAGGAAATCACACTTTGATGGCAAGTCTATAAACGAATTTCTGGTGAAGTCTCCTGTGCTAAATTTAGAAGACATTGAACGGAAAAGCCTTGTTATGCACTTGTCTCGTTCCCAAGATGAGGTACTGTCTATAATATCACATGACAATTTGAACTTCTACTTTTCTGCATGTGCCTTACAGATCTTTTTTGCAGGAAATCTGCTCGAAGAAGAATTCTGGTTTGAAAAGAACGATAGGATATCATAAATATGCTACCCACTGCTTTGCTCTTGTTAGTACCTGTTGTCCTGTATCACTATACTTGCATACATACTTGGTTCATTATGTGACAGCAGTATGCATGATAGCTTGCTTATCAATTGTTCGCTCCAAATTATCTGATCTGTATGAAAGGTTACATTAGTGCAGAATATATCCAATGCCAATGAAAAAATTTAGCTCTGCATTGTTCTTCTAAGCACCTACTGTCCTTTATCAGTGTACTTATATTGACAGGTAGTTGTTCATGTACCATCACTCTGCAGCATATTTTCCTTTGCCCTCCATTTTCTACACATCAGATCTATATTTACTCTTACATAAGGTTGAATAACACCGATGGTACTGAGGAAGTTTAGCTTTGGATTGCTCTTGGCTGTACCTTTTTCCTATATCGTTGTACTTACATTTATAGCTACTTGGTTATGTAGCATCACTCTTCATCTTATCTTAAATATTCTCCATTTTTTCTTATATTATCACATCTATATTTACTATTAACAAAATGTAGAATAAAGGCAATGCTTATGAAGAAGATTCTGTGGTAAACTTCTTGAATTTCCCCCCATCAGCATGGACAAGGGCTTTATAGAGCATGTATTCACCCATAATGTAAGTTTGTCCTTCTCAAGCCTTCAAACTTTCTTGTGTATATTTGGTTAGGCATGACTGCAAAAGCTGTTTATTTTTTGTGTTTGCATCAAATTACATGTTTAAAGTTTATTATGGAGTTCATAAACAAAAGTTTGTCCTTCTCAATAAGTTTTCAGTTGTAGAACCAAGTTCCTTCTTCATACCATGTAAATTAAACTATACAGAGCAAGTGATCTTCTTTTGCACTGCATGTATGCTTCTGTTCTTGATCCATAATCAAGTGGTGTGGTGAACCTACCCACTACAGCACAATGTCATATTCTGCAATGTATTAACTATGATCAATGTGATATCATTCTACTATTATTTAAACCGTCACTTTATTTGCCAATCTGAAATGTGATAAATTGACGGCACACTAACCATTGATACGTATGGGTTCTTGATCTGTAATCCAGTAGTGTCGTGAAGCTGCCAACTCCTTCACAATGTCATTTCCTGCCATGTCTTGACCTGAACAATACCATATTGTGTTAATGCTATTTTAAACTATGTCACTTTATTCGTCAGTAAGAAATATGATAAATTGTCAGCACTGATACTTATATGTGCAAAACCTATCATCTGTCTGCTTGTTTATCTTTCAGAGTGAGGAGGATATAAGTGTCAAACAAGCGCAGTCTCATCGGCTTGCTCAGCTGCTTGTGCTGCAGCTCCCGAGCAGGGATAACCTTTCTTGAACTCTATTGAAATGTTGTCAGTTTTGTATATTATTTTGTCAGTGTGTTTATTTGCACTGGTGGCGATCTTTGATGCCCAGTGTATGTAATCTGTTGTCTGCTTGTGCTTTATTATCCTAGTGGCAAACTTTGATGCCCAGTGGATGTACTATGCCGTAATTTTTTTATTATATAGTCTAGGTTTTTTCTTATTCACGATGCTGCAGTTATTTTACAGTATATATATATATATCCTGTCTTCGCAGTAAACCAGCCAAACTGTAAAATTATGGTACATAATCGGGTTGTCATGCAAATCACTATGTATGATCCGCATCATGGGCCCAGTCATCTTGGTCCGTTAACACGCCTAAATGTAAACTAGCCCACTAGTAGATTCGGGCCTTTAATAGGCCAAGTAAACCGCCGCCCTATTTTCGTAAGAAAAATCAATGGACTTTTAGGAGGCTGAAAAGTAGGTTGGGCCTGAAACGTGCCGAACAACTCACGGGCCGGCAGCAGGACAAAATGGACCTCGGCCCATGATTGTGCCAATCACATCACGGGCCATTAACATGCCAAAATTGTCTCGGTCCTTATTTGGCGCAATCAGATTATCGGTTGTGAGCAGGCCGGATGCAAACCGGGACGTAGTTAGGCCCAACTATATGATAGGCTTTTAATAGGCCGAAATAAATATAGGGCTGAAATGTTAAACGGGTCTTTAACATGCCGAAACTAATATCAGGCCGAATTACTAAATGGGCCTTTAGCAAGTGGGCCCAAAAGCATAGCGTCCAGTTGACGGGCCGAATTTGATATGGGCCATAATTTAGCCCAAAGCCTCTTAAAGGGTCGGATTTTATCAGGGTCGTAATTTGGCCCAGAACGTGGTACGCTTTTAACGGGTCAGATCTCATATGGGCCTTTATTAGGCCCGAAACGTGGCAGGCTATTAATGGACCGGATCAAATATGGGCCGGCATTGGCCCAAAACATGGCAGCCTGTTAATGGGCCAGCCCACTAGTGTCCTCAAAATCTTGTGGGCCTTTAGTTGGGCCGGCCCATTATGGTCCGCAAAATCTCGTGGGCCTTTAGCTGGGCCAGCCCATTATAGTCCGCAAAATCTTGTGGGCCTTTAGCTGGGCCGGCCCATTATGGTCCGCAAAATCTTGTGGGAATTTAGTTGGGCCGGCCCATTTAATCTTTATGGGCCATTTTTGGGCCGGTCCACATGTCAACATATCATAGGCGCATCTCGCCCATTGAATGAGTGTCACCTGCGCCAATGCGGAGCTGACACGTGGTTCTGTCGGCCAATGAGAATTTTACACGTGGAAAATCGGCATTGGTCGTGGTTGTTAGTAGGTTGTCGGATCCAAAACCGGACCCGATAGCTTAACAGCGTCCCGTTACAGTGGATGCCACGTGTCGGTCACCCTTGATGAAAGCACTTCTATGATGCATGATTTATCATCATGGAAGTAGACACTTCCGTGATGATAATTTTGGTAATGTCATGGAACACTTCTACGATAGCACAAGTATGACTATATTGATTCTGTCATAAAATCGTCATGGATGTACATGCATGACAGAAAATGTGACCTACTGTGACAAACACATATCATCACGGAAGTGTATTTTTTTGTAGTGTATTAAACGCTTCCGCTTTCGGTCTAAGAGGGTACGTGTACACATGTAGGATCGGAAGTATGTCTAGAGGGGGGGTGATTAGACTACTTGACCAAATAAAATCTTAACCTATTCCCAATTTTAGTTCTTGGTAGATTTTAACAACTTAGCACAAGTAAAGCAATCTTAACACAATTCAAGCAAGCATGCAATGAGTATATAAGCAGCGGAAAATAAATCATGCAACTTGCAAGAATGTAAAGGGAAGGGTTTGGAGAGTGCAAACGCAATTGGAGACACGGATGTTTTTGTCGTGGTTCCGATAGGTGGTGCTATCGTACATCCATGTTGATGGAGACTTCAACCCATGAAGGGTAACGGCTGCGCGAGTCCACGGAGGGCTCCACCCATGAAGGGTCCACGAATAAGCAACCTTGTCTATCCCACCATGGCCGTCGCCCACGAAGGACTTGCCTCACTAGGGTAGATCTTCACGAAGTAGGTGATCTCCTTGCCCTTACAACCTCCTTGGTACAACTCCACAATCTTGTCGGAGGCTCCCAAGTGACACCTAACCAATCGAGGAGACACCACTCTCCAAAAGGTAATAGATGGTGTGTTGTTGATGAACTCCTTGCTCTTGTGCTTCAAATGATAGTCTCCCCAACACTCAACTCACTCTCATATGATTGGATTTGGTGGAAAGCTGATTTGAGTGGGAAGCAACATGGGGAAGGCTAGAGATCAAGATTCATATGGTAGGAATGAAATATCTTGGTCTCAACACATGAGTAGGTGGCTCTCTCTCAGAAAATGGATAATGGAAGTGTAGGAATGATCTGATGGCTTCCCTCACGAATGACGAGAGGGTGGAGGGGTATATATAACCTCCACACAAAATCTAACCGTTACACACATTACACCAAACTCGGTTGGACCGGATCAGAAATCTCAGTCGGACCGATTCAGTTCATATGTGACCATTAGATAATTTCGATGGGACCGACATGTCATCTCGGTGAGAGCGATATCATTAGGGTTAGGGCATAACGTAATCTCGGTTGGACTGATTACACAAACTCGGTGGGACCGACTTTGTTAATAAGCTAACTAGAGAGTTGGTCAGGCAAACTCGGTGGGACCGATTCGCTCGTCTCGGTGGGACCGAAGCGTTATGAAAAGGAAATAGAGAGTTTGCATTACAGACTCGGTGAGATCGATCGCTCATTTCGGTTGGACCGAAATGTTCCGAAGGGAAACAGAGAGTTTGCAATCCCATCTCGGTGAGACCGAGATCCCTATCGGTGAGACCGAAAAGACTAGGGTTTCTCGCAGTGGCTATGTCAAATGACTCGGTGGCGCCGGATGGATCAAACTGGTGGGGTCGAGTTTGACTTTAGGTTTTGGGACATATGTGGATATGAGATAGTGGTTGAGGGCTTTGCAGCATATCACTAAGCATTTTGAGCAAGCAAGCCATTAAGCAACACCTCATCCCCTTTTAATAGTATTGGCTTTCCTATAGACTCAATGTGATCTTGGATCACTAAAATGGAAAATGTAGAGTCTTGGACTTTAGAGCTTGAGCCAATCTTTTATGCTTAGCATTTTGAGGGGTCCACAATCCTTATCCGTGCCATGCCAATCATTGAACTTTCCTGAAGTATTTATCTTGAAATAGCATTAGTTAAATGAGCTATATGTTGTAAATCATTACCAAAACCACCCAGGGATAGTTGCACTTTCAATCTCCCCCTTTTTGGTAATTGATGAGAACATATAGATCAAAGCTTCGACAAAAGATGATAAGATTGAAATACATCATCGCTTTGAGAAGTATGTGACAAACAAGAGCTCCCCCTAAATTTGTGCATTATTTAAAATTTGCTTTGGACTGCAAATGCACAATGTATTAGGATCATGGGTCACTCTTCCGTGTCACATACATCTTGGTGGAGAGCTCAAAATGATAATAATTGAAAATATGCACTCATCACCAAGCAAAGTGAATGATCATAAATGGATATGCAGGATATTGTCATTCAAGCACACATTAAAGGTAGCATATGATCAAACACATTATCATCCAAGTAACTCACAAAAGATATAGTGTATCAAGCAAACACACAATAAAGTTTCAAGCAAATAAAGCAAAGAGAGACAAAAAAAGCAACACTCTCTCTCTCTCTCGAAGACTATGATCTATACATATTTCTCCCCCTTGGCAACAAGTTACCAAAAAGTGATAAATATGCATAGTGCTATGTGTATCTCAGGCTTGGTCTTCATGAGATGGTGTAGAGATGACTCCAAGGACGAAAGCTTCTGTAGATGTAGCTGGAGCTGGTGGAGCTGAAGCTAGAGCTGGTGGCACTGAAGCTATGGCTGCTGGTGCAGATGTAGTAGATCTTGTGTCTGGAACAGGCACTGCAGCAGACCTCTGACTCCCGGGCACTCTAGTGAAAGCATCTGTAGTAGACTTGCCCTTCTTCTCCTCCACTTCCTCCTGAAATTGCTCAACAACTGACTGAATCTCAGTTACCTTGACATCAAGGTCATAGAATTTCTGATCAATGATCCTCTCCAATCTCTCCTGGTTTTGAGTCAGGGTGGCCAAGCCCTTCCCGATCCTCAAGGTGGATTGGATCAGATATCCAAGCTGATCTTGCTTGCTCTTCAAGTACACCTGAGATGCATCTTCAACTGTTGGCATCCTTGCAGCTTTCTCTGCCCTTGCCTTCTCTCTCTTCTCATGTGCTTGCACTGAGGAAGGGTCTTTGTCATCCATAACAACAGTGTTTTCCTCAAAATCTGGCCTGAGGGGTAGATGCTCTTTATCCAACAGATATGTGCTTGTGCCCATCTTGGAGTTGATAAGCACATGAATTTGTGGAGCATACCCACAAGACCTTTTCTGATCTGCAGATGTTCTCTTGATTGTCTCAACAATCAAACTCATAACTTTGAACTTTTGAGGGATATCAAAAATATGCAGCAAGTTGATGGAGTGTCCTCTTATCATTCTGTGATCTCCTGATTTTGGCCAAAGAGTGTGCCTCAGAATGGTATTGATAGTTGTCATCCTTGACAACAAGTGCTTTACTGAGCCAAACTTGTGAGTCTCAAGATCTTCATCAGGAATCTCCTTGTACATGTTGGCCATTGAGTTGTGATCATTCTTCTTCTTGGAATAGACATCCAAGTCATCCTCGTGAGCTACTGGGGCATTGATCAATTTTGCCCACTCATCAACTGTGGATTGGTACCTTGTACCCTCTGACATCCATACAATTCTGCCATCTGGATAGAAATGACCAGTTGAGTAGAATTGCATGATCAACTCATCATTCCACTTTGTGAGCTTCTGGCCAACAAATTTATCAACCTCACAGTCCTTAAAGCTGTCAAAGACACCTGGGAAGTGATCTTCATTCTCTTTAATGTAGGTACAGTCAACCTGAGGGAGTCCTGGATTAGGGGGTGTCTGGATGACCAGACTATAACCTTTGGACGGACTCCTGGACTATGAAGATACAAGATTGAAGACTTCGTCCCGTGTCCGGATGGGACTTTACTTGGCGTGGAAGGCAAGCTTGGCGATACGGATATGTAGATCTCCTCCCATTGTAGACGACTCTGTGTAACCATATCCCTCTCCGGTGTCTATATAAACCGGAGGGTTTTAGTCCGTAGGACGAACAACAATCATACCATAGGCTAGCTTCTAGGGTTTAGCCTCTCTGATCTCGTGGTAGATCTACTCTTGTACTACCCATATCATCAATATTAATCAAGCAGGAGTAGGGTTTTACCTCCATCGAGAGGGCCCAAACCTGGGTAAAAACATCGTGTCCCTTGCCTCCTATTACCATCCGCCTAGACGCACAGTTCGGGACCCCCTACCCGAGATCCGCCGGTTTTGACACCGACATTGGTGCTTTCATTGAGAGTTCCTCTGTGTCGTCATCTTTAGGCCCGATGGCTCCTCCGATCATCAACAACGATGCGGTCCAGGGTGAGACTTTTCTCCCCGGACAGATCTTCGTATTCGGCGGCTTTGCACTGCGGGCCAATACGCTTGGCCATCTGGAGCAGATCGAAAGCTACGCCCCTAACCACCAGGTCAGATTTGGAAGTTTGAACTACACGGCTGCCATCCGCGGAGACTTGCTCTTCGACGGGTTCGAGCCACAGCCAAGCGCGCCGCACTGTCACGATGGGCATGATCTAGCTCTGCCGCCGAACAGTGCCCAGGAGGTCGCCCCAGTGTCCGCTCGGACCCTTAGCTCGGAGCCGATTGCGCCAATCGAGGATGGGTGGTTGGACACCGCCTCGGGGGCTGCAATCTCTACAGCGATCAAGCCGAACACCAGCCTTGTCCTTTGCGAATATCGTGACTCCAAGGTGCCAGACTCCTTTCCGGACTCCGAACCTTCCGCGCCCCTGCCGATCGAATCCGATTGGGCGCCGATCATGGAGTTCGCCGCCGCGGACATCTTTCAGCACTCGCCCTTCGGCGACATTCTGAATTCACTAAAGTCTCTCTCTTTATCAAGAGAACCCTGGCCGGACTATGGTCAGCAAGGTTGGGATGCGGACGACGAAGAAATTCAAAGCCCACCCACCACCCACTTCATAGCCACTGTCGATGATTTAACCGACATGCTCGACTTCAACTCCGAAGACATCGACGGTATGGACGCCGATGCAGGAGACGACCAAGAACCAGCGCCTATAGGGCACTGGAAGGCCACCTCGTCATACGACATATACATGGTGGACACCCCAAAAGAAGGGAATGGCGATGGAACAACGGAGGATGACCCCTCCAAGAAGCAGCCTAAGCGCCGGCGTCAGCGGCGCCGCTCTAAATCCCGCCAAAGCAAAAACGGTGATTCCGGCACAGGAGATAATAACACCCCGGACAGTGCCGAAGACAACCCCCTTCAGCAGGACTCAGCACAGGAGGATGGAGAAGCCAGCCCTCATGAGAGAGCGGCAGACAGAGAGGTAGAGGACGATAATTACATGCCTCCCTTCGAAGACGAGGCAAGCCTCAACGACGACGAATTTGTCGTGCCTGAGGATCCTATCGAACAAGAGCATTTCAAATGCAGGCTTATGGACACGGAGAGCAGCCTCAAGAAAAAATAGCAGCAGCTTAGAGCTGACCAAGACTTGCTAGCTGACAGATAGACTGAAGTCCTTGCGGCCGAAGAGTACGAACTCGAACACCCCTCCAAGAGCTACCCAAAGCGCAGGCTGCTACCCCGATTAGAGGAGGAAGCACCTAAACCTACATCACCAGCGCACGACGCGATCGACCGGCCACCTCGTGGCCGCGACAGAGAGGCCTCTCGGCCATCCACTCAAGCCGCACCCCGGTGTCGCTCAAAAAATACCAAGGCACGGGGAAATGCGCCAGACCTATGATACATATTGGAGGACAAGGCAAGGCAAACAAGATCGATCTACGGATCACGTGGGCGCCCCACGACACGTGATGATAACCGTCATGCCGGATATGGAAAATACGGCCAGGCCGAACGCAGCAAACAAAGCTCATTTGAGCTGCGTCGTGATATAGCCCAATACAGAGGTGCCGCACACCCACTATGTTTCACAGATGAAGTAATGGATCATCAAATCCCCGAGGGTTTCAAACCTGTAAACATCGAATCATACGATGGCACAACAGATCCTGCGGTATGGATCGAGGATTATCTCCTTCATATCCACATGGCCCGCGGTGATGATCTACACTCTATCAAATACCTCCCACTCAAGCTTAAAGGACCAGCTCGGCATTGGCTTAACAGCTTGCCGGCAGAGTCGATTGGTTGCTAGGAGGACCTGGAAGCCGCATTCCTCGACAATTTCCAGGGCACCTATGTGCGACCACCAAACGACGATGACCTAAGCCACATAATTCAGCAGCCAGAGGAATCGCCCAGACAATCCTGGACACGGTTCCTAACCAAGAAAAATCAAATAGTCGACTGTCCGGACGCAGAGGCCCTTGCAGCCTTCAAACATAACATCCATGACGAATGGCTTGCCCGGCACCTAGGACAGGAAAAGCCAAAATCCATGGCAGCCCTCACAACACTCATGACCCGCTTTTGCGCGGGAGAAGACAGCTAGCTAGCTCGTAGTAATAACATGACCAAGAGCCCTGGTAATTCGGATACCAAGGACAACAATGGCAGGTCGCGTCGCAACAAGCATAAGTGCCGCATTAACGGCGGCAATGCTGAGGATACGGCAGTTAATGCTGGATTCAGAGGCTCTAAACCCGGTCAGCGGAAAAATCCATTCAAAAGAAATAATCCGGGCCCGTCCAGTTTGGACCGAATACTCGATCGCTCGTGCCAGATACACGGCACCCCCGAAATACCAGCCAATCACACCAACAGGGATTGTTGGGTGTTCAAGCAGGCAGGCAAGTTAAGTGCCGAAAACAGAGACAAGGGGCTGCATAGCGATGACGAGGAGGAGCCTCGGCAGCCAAACAATAGGGGACAGAAGGGCTTTTCCTCACAAGTGTGGACGGTGAACATGATATACGCAACCCACATCCCCAAAAGAGAGCGGAAGCATGCACTCAGGGACGTATATGTGTTGGAGCCAGTTGCCCCAAAGTTCAACCCGTGGTCCTCCTGCCTGATCACTTTTCACCGAAGGGACCACCCCACTAGCATCCGCCACGGCGGATTCGCCGCATTGGTTCTAGGCCCAATCATTGACGGATTTCACCTCACTAGAGTCCTTATGGACGGCGGCGGCAGCCTGAACCTGCTTTATTAGGGTACAATGCGAAAAATGGGCATAGATCCCTCAAGGATTAAACCCACAAAGACGACCTTTAAAGGCGTCATACCAGGTGTAGAGGCCAACTGTACAGGCTCAGTTACACTCGAAGTGGTCTTCGGATCCCCGAATAATTTCTGAAGCGAGGAGTTAATCTTCGACATAGTCCCGTTCTGCAGTGGCTATCACGCCCTGCTCGAACAAACCGCATTTGCAAAGTTCAATGTGGTGCCACACTACGCATACCTCAAGCTCAAGATGCCAGGCCCTCGAGGAGTCATTACGGTCAATGGAAACACCGAATGCTCTCTCCGAATGGAGGAGCATACGGCGGCCCTCGCGATGGAAGTACAAAGTAGCCTCTCAAGGCAATTCTCTAGTCCGGCTATTAAACGTCCAGACACCGTCAAGATCGCCTGGAGTAACCTACAACAAGACCGTCTGGAACGTTCCGAGCAAGCGTAGCAGTGCGGCCCCAACCCCAGCCCTCGTGAAATTGTGAAACCAGTACCACGCGTACATAATTACGCTCTGGAAATACCATGGGCATAAGGGGAGGGGCACAACCATGACACGCCCAAAATGCGGCTCAACCGCACTAGGGGCTCCCGATTTTGTCATTTCTTTTTTCTTACTTTCAGGACTCCACTCTTCGAAAGGCCTGTCCGGCAGTGCAATCGCCGAACACATGATGCAACATCCAGGGAGACAGCAAGCTACGTAGAATGTCCAGGTGGTCTCTATAACGAGCTAAATAGCTGTCTTACATAAAGTCTCGCAGCTTGCCCCTGGAAGGCGACATGTTAAATAATCCCATCTCTTGCTTATCGCACTATTCGTATTGTTCTGCTTTCACAGCAGCCTTTTAATAAACAATACATAGCTCTTGTCTATAATTGCATTCATTTTTTATGTAAATATGTTCAGTTATGACATTATGAAACCATACACTTTGGTACGGCCAATACACCAGGGGCTTAAGTACCCCAGAATATGGTGTGAGAAGTCCGAACACTCTCACGAGTGCGGCACCCCAAACTTATAGCATTATATGCATCGGCTCCGAATCATGTCTTGGGTCAATAGTTGGGTTTGCCTGGCTCCCGTGTTTTGGTACCTTACGTTCCGTTATATCGGCTAAGGTAGCGCTGGGAGAACTACTGCGACTGTGCCCCGGTTGAGCTGGGTTACGCACCTCAGTAGAGAAAGCTAAAACTGACTGTCATGATAAGGAGAGAGCCGGTCGCTGTTCAAGAGGTTTCGAGTACCTAAAGACTTATGCCGCTTCGAGCGAGGAGCTGGCTTTATCCGGCCTAGGCGTGGATAGCGCCCCGAACTCGGTCTTCCGAATACTAGGGGCTTCGCCGAAATTTAAAATTATAGAATTCTATGGCTAAGTGAGAGTGATAAAGCATTATAGTCTGATTGCCTTGTTCGTTGTGATGAGCTCCTCCCACGAAAGACCCAAGAATGGGAACAAGAGCGCTCAGGTTTATCCTGAACACCCCAGCACTCGTGGCATGGGGGTATAAGCCGACAACTCGCCATCTCTTAGATTTAATAAACGGCCACACATAAGGTAATATTTTAAATTTAAAAAGTGTTGCTTAGCGCATATGAACAAGTTTTCAGCACACAGGATTACACGAGCGAGTTTATTCAAAAATTACATCCTTGGAACACTCATTCGCCATAAGGCAGGCACCCTTCAGGACACCCTCATAATACAACTCAGGCTTGCGATGCTCCTTCCCCTCCGGTGGCCCATCTGTCACCAGCTTCTCAGCATCCATCTTGCCCCAGTGTACTTTAACATGGGCAAGGGCCCTACGGGCACCTTCGATGCATACGGAGGCGCTTGATGATTTCAAGCCATGGACAGGCATCCACCAGCCGCCTCACCAGCCCAAAGTAGCTCCCAGGCATGACCTCCCCAGGCCATAGCCGGCCTATCAGGCCCTTCATGGCCTGTTCGGCTACCTTATGGAGCTTGACCAGCTGCTTCAGCTGGTCGCTCAAGGGCACCGGGTGTCCGGCCTCAACATACTGGGACCAGAACACCTTCTCCGTCGAGCTCCCTTCCTCGGCTCGGTAGAATGCGGCAGCGTCGGACACACTACAGGGCAGATCTATGAATGCTCCTGGAGAGCTCCGAACTCGGGTAAGTAACAAGTAATGCACTTTCACGTGCTTGCTTTGCATAAAGAATGCCTTACCCACCTCTATCTTCTTCATCGCCTCAATTTCCTGGAGGGCTTTTTGGGCTTCGGCCTTGGCAGATTTGGCGCTCTCAAGGGCTGAGGCAAGCTCAGACTCTCGAGTCTTTGAGTCAAGCTCCAAACTCTCATGTTTTTTCACAAGAGCGTGGAGCTCTTGCCGCACCTCCGCCACCCGCGCCTCCTGCTTTTCTCGCTCGGTGCGCTCCATGGCTGCATTGTCTTCGGCCTTGGACAGCGCTTCCTTCAGGGTCGCCACCTCGGTCGTGGCCCCTGCAATACTCACGTTGGTCCTATCATTATTTGTAACCAGATCTTTTTATATACTTACATAAGGTACTACTTACCTTCCTTGTCCTCGAGCTACTTCTTGGCAAGGCCGAGCTCGTTCTCGGACCGCTTGAGGCTCTGCTTCAATGCATCGACCTCCGCAGTCAGTGCGGCAAAGATCAGCAGCGCAACCTACATTCCCATATTGACATACTTATGTTAGACTCCTGCATATATCTTTTTAGATCCTCAGTCCGGCTTTTCTTTCAGAACACCAAACTGAGCATCAGGGGCTACTGTCTATGCGGTAATATTTTTACATGTCTTAAATACATA
The DNA here is from genome assembly GCF_002162155.2 of Triticum dicoccoides. NCBI lineage: Eukaryota > Viridiplantae > Streptophyta > Magnoliopsida > Poales > Poaceae > Triticum > Triticum dicoccoides. Next base: position 34,531,827 of record NC_041393.1, read on the forward strand.
CATCAAAGCTTGTTAGAAGGCTGGCACAGGCTTCCATCAGCCCACTCTTGGAGGATTGAACCTTCTGGATCACCGCACTCATAATAGTGCGGTTCCTCTCATCGATGGAGGTGCCGTTAAGCACCTCCAGCAAATTATCTGGTGCCTCCGGTTGGACGGAGGTCACCGGTGTCGTAGGCTTGCCCTTCTTACTAGGGGGCCGCCTGCCGGACTCTGAAACCACTGAAGGTTCTGGTGCGGTATCTGGCCTAGGGCCGGACTTAGAGCCCTTTGGGGTTTCATCCCCTTTGCGCCTGGAGTCCGGGAGGTCGTCTTCCGGCGCCTCCAGGACCACCTCCTCCTGGCTTGGCCCCTTTTGGGACTCCACCTCGGCATCGTCCATAGGGCGAGGGGAGGTAGCAGTCGGGAGTGAAAGACTATTCACATCCGACGAATCCAGGGAGCCGCTCGACGAAGCGTTGATCCGGGTCTTGGGCGGACTGCATGATTATATTCGACGTCAGAAGATACTGTGCAATAAAGGAACGCCATGAGTTATTCTGGTATCCGGATACTTACGATTTTGCCAGGGGCTTGGCCCTGGATGGCCACTCCTCTTTGCCGTCGTCGACATTGGTGGAGTAGTCCGGAGGAAGGGTCTTTCCCTTCTTGGACCCTCCAGCCCCCTAGTTGGGGCGGCCTTCCTTTTCTTTCCTCCCCCCGTTGGAGGGGGAGAGGCCTCTTCTTCCTCCTCCTCGTCTTCGTGGGAGGAGTGCGCTTTGGAGTCATCGGACGATGAATCCGTCACCACCAGGCGTCGGTAACTCTTCCGAGTTCCCGTGGCCTTCTTCTTGGCCTTCTTCTCCAGCACCACATAAGGTGTCGGGACCAGCAGCTTCGCCAAGCGGGCATCTGCTGGGCCTTCGGGCAAAGGAGCCATACAGTCGATCTGTCCGGACTTCTTCTGCCAGTCATGTCAAAGGAACGGGAGCTTAGATCCCGCATAGAATCAAACTATGAAAAAAAGTATCCCGTAAAGGGTAAAACAAGCTTACTACGCTGGCTTGGCGCTTCGCACAGAATCCGCGATCCTCGGTAATGGGAGGGGGAACCTCGGCGCCCTTGAATAGGACCTTCCAGGCATCCTCGTGTGTTGTGTCAAAGAGCCTGGACAAAGTTTGTTGTTGGGCCGGGTCGAACTCCCACAAGTTAAAAGCCCATCGTTGACACGGGAGGATCCGGCGGAGGAGCATGACCTGGACTACGTTGACAAGTTTAACCTTCTTGTCCACCAGGTTTTGGACGCGGGTTTGGAGTCAGATCAGCTCTCCCGAATTACCCCACGACAGGCCCGTCTCTTTCCAGGAGGTGAGCCGTGTGGGGATGCTAGATTGGAATTCAGGGGTCGCTGCCCATTCAGGGTCACGCGGCTCGGTGATGTAGAACCACCCCGATTGCCACCCTTTGATGGTTTCCACAAAGGAGCCCTCGAGCCATATGACGTTGGGCATCTTGCCCACCATGGCGCCTCCGCACTCCGCTTGCTGGCCACCCACTACCTTCGGCTTGACATTGAAGGTCTTCAGCCATAAGCCGAAGTGGGGCCTGATGCGGAGGAAGGCCTCGCACACGACGATAAACGTCGAGATGTTGAGGATGAAGTTCGGGGCCAGATCGTGGAAATGTAGGCCGTAGTAGAACATGAGCCCTCAGACAAATGGGTGCAGTGGGAAGCCCAGTCCACGGAGGAAATGGGGGAGGAACACCACCTCTCATGGGGCCTGGGGGTGGGGATGAGATGCCCCTCATCTGGGAGCCGGTGCGCAACATCGTTGGACAAGTATCCGGCTTTCCTCAACTTTTTGATGTGCCCCTCCGTGACGGAGGAGGCCATCCACCTGCCTCCCACTCCGGACATGGCTGGAGAAGGTTGAGGTGGGAAGTGCAGACTTGGGCGCTGGAGCTCGAGTGTGCGGAAATGGATAAGCAAAGGAGGAAGAAGGCGTAGATGAAAAAGGTGGATCCTTATCCCCTTATATGGGCGGACAAAACTATGTGCCCCCACCAGCCTGGTAAAACTCTCTTATCTCCCAAGCACCGTGATTAATGGCACGATTGGGTTACCCACGCCCATATTGATGAGAATCCCGGAATAAGGGGACACAATCTCTGCTTTGACAAGACGTGCCAAGGAAACTGCCTCGCTAAACGCGCTGAGGAGGGACAGTAAAACGATTCGAATAAAGGCTTAGCCATGGCGTGATGTCACACTGGTAAATACGTCAGCAGATTGGATTTGTGCAAATATTATTCTCTCTACGGTGGTATGTGGAACTTGCTTTGCAGAGCCGGACACTATCCTTGTGTTCAAAATCTTCTATGAAGTATTCGGAGGAGGAACACGCCTTGCAATGCCGAAGACAATCAGCGTGCCGGACTCGTCGTCATTGAAGCCTGGTTCAGGGGCTACTGAGGGAGTCCTGGATTAGAGGGTGTCCGGATGACCGGACTATAACCTTTGGCCGGACTCCTGGACTATGAAGATACAAGATTGAAGACTTCATCTCGTGTCCGGATGAGACTTTCCTTGGCGTAGAAGGCAAGCTTGGCGATACGGATATGTAGATCTCCTCCCATTCTAACAGACTGTGTAACCCTAGCCCTCTCCGGTGTCTATATAAACCAGAGGGTTTTAGTCCGTAGGACGAACAACAATCATACCATAGGCTAGCTTCTAGGGTTTAGCCTCTCTGATCTCATGGTAGATCTACTCTTGTACTACCCATATCATCAATATTAATCAAGCAGGAGTAGGGTTTTACCTCCATCGAGAGGGCCTGAACCTGGGTAAAAACATCATGTCCCTTGCCTCCTGTTACCATCCGCCTAGACGCACAGTTCGGGACCCCCTACCCGAGATCCGCCGGTTTTGACACCGACAGAACCCATCTCATGTCACACACTATGGGCTTCTTGTCAAGCAAAACAGTTTCATAGAAATCCTGCTATTCTTTGGTGCGAAACCTATAGTCCACAGCAGATCTCCTCCTTACAGCATATGGATCATTCTTTCTCCAAAGTCTTAAACCCGCATCCTTTCTGAGTTTCATGTCCTCTACAACAGGATGTGCATCATTATGGTCTGGAATCTTTGGCTTGAGCTTCCTTAGCACTTGGGCTTCAGCTTCTTCCTCTTCCACTTCAGGCACTGGGGCCTTGTTCTTTTCCTTAGCAGGTATATTCCTTACTCCTCATGGGTGCAGTCTTTGGAACTGGAGCAGTAGCTTTGGGAGCAAGTTTGGGCTTAGGAGCAGCCCCTAACTTGATAGCATCTCCCATGAGCTTCTGAGCTTTAGGAGCTGGAGCAGCATCCTCTTCATCTTCATCTTCTGATCTCATCATAGGGGGCTTGCCAATAATCCTGGCAGTGGTCATCTTGACCCTCTCTTTCCTCCTCTTCCCTTCTGCAATAGCCTCTTTGGGTTCAGATCCCAAAGTTACTTGAGTGGATGCTCTTGCCTTTAACATAGGAACTCTTTTGGCTGGTGCTTTTCTATTCATGCCTGGCTTTGTTGAAGCAGTTGTGCCAAACTCTTTCTTCCCAACATTTCTCTTGGAAGTGGCCTCATCCTCAGCTGCAATATAGTCCTCATCCTCTGAATCAGAATTTATCTTCTTCCTTGTTCTAGTAGCTGCCTAGGGCAAGTTACTAGGTGTACTCCTACTGCCCTCATCATAGCTGCTCGAGGGACCAGTGCCCTCACTCAACTATCCTTGCTGTTCAGACTTGTTCTGGCTGTCACTCTGGTCAGACATCTTGCAGGCAAACTGTCAGCAGACCCTGTGAATAGGTTGTAGATGAGGTAGAGTAGATGAGCATCACAAAGTACAGAGGTTTTGCAAAACAAATTGAGTCAAAAACTTAGTTTTAGTTTTCTACAGAAGTGATCTCGGAGCCACTGAATTGACAAACTCGGTGAGACCGAAGCAACACTTGGAACCTAAACTAGTGAACTTGGTTGGGCTGAGCCACAGTTCGGTGGCACTGAGATTGCTAGGGTTTCACGGAATCCTGAACTTGGTCACACCGATTTGCATGTTTCGGTCAGACCGAACAGCGCATGTGCAATGGCCTAAGCCGAATCGGTGAGACCAATTTTTACATTTCGGTCGGTCTGAGATGAGTTCTGCAGAGAGCTAACCCTAAATTTTCAAATCAATCTAGACCTAAGGATGATTTGGCTGGATAGATTAATCTCATTCGTGGCAAGAGTCATGGCATTGTCCTTGTGCTAGGAATCGGAGTGAAAAAGACAGCACAAGGGGTCGAACACGTACCCTAGAACGGCGAGTGTTCGCTATAGCGGCGACGGTGGAGCAGATTTCATCGATGGTGGTAGATTCCAACGGCGGGAGGTTGTTGGAGGTGAGAAGACTCCGGAGACCCGAGGGGGCAGAGCAGGACACGCGCGGGCTGAGAGGGTTTGAAGTAATTTCCAAAATCTCACCCGTGGATATTTATATCCCGACCCTATCGGTGTGACCGAGTGGAACAACTCGGTGGCACCAATATTGCAGAATCTCAAGTGGTTGCTGCAACTCGGTGTGACTAAAGTGTTCAAATCGGTTGCACCGAGATGAAAACCTCGATCAACTTAGTGAACTCGGTGTGACCGAAATGGATTTCTCGGTCAAACCGAAATGCACAAAGAGGTTTTGGAAGTTTAAGTCTATGACAAATTGGGGACTCCGAGTGCTCCTCACACAGAGTGGTTTGAATCTGACTTGATCAAACTTTGTGATGTAGCATGAATAGATTTTTGAGATGAGAAAAGCATAGATAGCTAGAGAAGGTTCTTAGGCATTCTTGTCCATCCACTTGGTCAAGGAAAAAGAAACCAAACATTCAAAAACTACAAGTGGATGTCCTTGAATGAGTAAAATATGCAAACGACATGCTCACACAATAAAAGGGCAAATGAAATATGTGACAAAGCATGCACAACCAATACTAGCATCTATCAGGAAATTGGCGATGACTAGGTCATCTATATATGAGTATATTGATTTAGGAGTCAAATGAGAACATTTGATCATAGGTCATACTCATCATTTAAGCACAAGTGGGGTTACCACTTTTACATAAAGCATTGTTGTGTTCACACCATTAGAGTTGCTTTAGCTCAATTCTTTTGAGTAAAGCTCCCCCTAGATGTGAGATCCCCCCGTAAGAGGGATGAACTAACCTCGGGTTTTGTCGATGATGACTTCGTGTAGGTGTTGAAGATGTGGATGCTCAATGTTGTTGAAGATCATTTGGAGCAATCCATTGGAGTGAGTTGCACTTTCAATACCTACACGGGTTAGTCCCACAAGGAACAAACAAGGATATCCATAGACATAGAGTGGTGCACACACAAGATGATGTCCATGAAAGCATTAGGTTACCTTGTCCCTTGTCTTACTTACAAGAGGGTTTGTGACTCCTTGAACTAGTGCGAGATGTGGAAGTAGATTGCACTTGTCCTTGCCAAAATGATATGAGTGAAGATTGTTGGCGGAGTCACCCTCAAGAACTCTCTAGTTCTTATTCTTCGGGATCCACATCATCTTGAAAAGAATCCTTGGGGTAGTATTGGAACTTGATGAAGTAGAACTCGATGTAGTCTTGGGAACCCACTTGACCAAGGCCTTGGGAGCTTCTTCAAATGCATCAATCTCCTCTTGAAGCTTGTCCTTGCCTTTTTGCTTGTGGTCTTGTGGTGGAAGATCATCTTGAGCTTGTGTCCCTTGGAAAGAAGTAGGATCATACTTCTCTTGTTGGGGAACAAACTTCGTCTTGGGGTATTGATCTTCTTCCCACTCAACTCCATTGGCATTGAACTTTCGTTCAAAACCAACACCTTTGAATTGCTTACTCCCGGCAAGACTTTTGTCACCCTTCTCTATAATTCCCTTCAATAGACTATTTTCTTGCTCAAGTGTAACTTGGCTAAGAGAATCATTAGTGGAATCAAGAGAACTACTAGAAGCAACAATATTGGATTTAGCATGATTATTGTTACTACTAGAAGAAGAATATTTCTTGCTCTTGTTGCTAGATTTTACTTGAGGCCTGTAAGTAGATAAGAGTAAACGCTTGGCAATGTAAGAAGAACTTTTCTTGCAAAGATCATCATTGATTGCCTTTAAAAACTCATGATTTTGCTCAAGGTTGAGCTTTTCAAAGCATAACTTCACATGAGTCTTTAAAAGTTCTCGATGATCTTCCAAGGTAGTTTCATGAGCTAACTTAAGAGTGTTTAGTTCTTTAGTTAGGCGCTCAATCTTCTCCTTATCATTGTCATTCATTTTATCTTGATTAGCATAATTAATTGATGCTTCATCATAGTATTCATCACTAGAGTTGTCAACAAGTAAATCATCATCTACTAACAAGTCATCTTCATCACTATTGAAATCAACATACTTGGGGTGTGATACCTTTGGGCCTTTAGCCATGAAGCATCTTCCAATCCCTTCATTTGGTGAGTCAAATATGTCGTAGGAGTTGGTTGACACAAGTGCTAGACCGATAACACCTTCATCTTGAGTATATTCGGAGTCGAAGTGATAGCTTCTCTCGGAGTGATGGTCAAAGTCGCAGCCGGATACCCATTCACCAACGTGAGCTTAATGTCTTCGCTTGGTGTAGCTCGTTGATGATTTGTCCTTCCTTTCCGAATCCTTGCTTCTCCGGGAGGTTCTTCATTCATAGTGATCATCTATACTCCTCCTCTCCCTTGGTGGTGATTCATCTCTTCTACTTCTCCTTTTGGGTGAATCTTCTCCCCTTTTGTAAGGAGCCGTACACTCATTGGAATAGTGTCCGGGTCTTCCACAATTGTAGCAATTACGTTCATGACTCGAAGATCTTTTGTCATTGTAGGACCTTGACTTGGAGCTTCTTTCCTTGCTTCTACTCTTGTAGAACTTGTTGAAGTTTTTCACCATTAAACTCAATTCCTCATTGAAGGTTTGTTTCTCACTTGATGATGTACAAGCATCACATAAGGCTTTGTAAGCACCACTTGACTTGTTGTGAAGCTCTTCCTTATCCTTGAGTGACATCTCATGAGCAACAACTATCCCAATGACTTTCGTTGGCTTGAGATCTTTATAGTTGGGCATCATTTGGATCAATGTGCACACAGTATCATATTTTCCATCCAAGGCTCTTAGGATGTTCTTGATGATGAATTTGTCGGTCATCTCTTCACTTCCTAAACCGGCAATCTCATTTGTGATGAGAGCAAGCCTAGAGTACATTCCAGCGACACCTTCACCATCCTTCATTTTGAACTTGTCAAGTTGACTTTGAAGCACATCCAATTTGTATTCCTTGATGGAGTCGGTACCTTCATGCATATCAATCAAAGTATCCCAAATTTGCTTTGCATTCTCAAGGCGACTGATTTTCTTGAATTCTTCGGGGCATAATCCGTTGAAGAGGATATCACAAGCTTGAGCGTTGTATTGCAGCATCTTCAACTCTTCAGCGGTAGCTTCATGGTTCGGTTCTCTCCCATCAAAGAATTCACCTTGCAAGCTAATACACACAATAGCCCAAACATGCGGGTTATGTCCAAGAATATGCATTTTCATCTTATGCTTCCAACTAGCAAAATTAGTACCATCAAAGAAAGGACCTCTACGGTGGTAATTTCCCTTGCTAGACGCCATACTCTCCTAGGTAGTGAAACCAAGGCTATTATCACCAAAAGCTATGGAAATCAAGGCAAATGGAGACCAAATGTCTGATACCAATTGTAGGATCGAAAGTATGTCTAGAGGGGGTGATTAGACTACTTGACCAAATAAAGTCCTAACCTTTTCCCAATTTTAGTTCTTGGCAGATTTTAACAACTTAGCACAAGTCAAGCAGTCTTAACACAGTTCAAGTAAGCATGAAATGAGTATATAAGCAGCGGAAAATAAAGCATGCAACTTGCAAGAATGTAAAGGGAAGGGTTTGGAGAGTGCAAACGCAATTAGAGACATGGATATTTTTGTCGTGGTTCCGATAGGTGGTGCTATCATACATCCACGTTGATGGAGACTTCAACCCATGAAGGGTAATGGCTGCGCGAGTCCACGGAGGGCTCCACCCACAAAGGTTCCACGAAGAAGCAACCTTGTCTATCCCACCATGGCCTTCGCCCACGAAGGACTTGCCTCACTAGGGTAGATCTTCACGAAGTAGGCGATCTCCTTGCCCTTACAACCTCCTTGATTCAACTCCACAATCTTGTCGGAGGCTCCCAAGTGACACCTAACCAATCTAGGAGACACCACTCTCCAAAAGGTAATAGATGGTATGTTGTTGATGAACTCCTTGCTCTTGTGCTTCAAATGATAGTCTCCCAACACTCAACTCGCTCTCATAGGACTGGATTTGGTGGAAAGCTAATTTGAGTGGAAAGCAACTTGGGGAAGGCTAGAGATCAAGATTCATATGGTAGGAATGAAATATCTTGGTCTCAACACATGAGTAGGTAGCTCTCTCTCAAAAAATGGATAATGGTAGTGTAGGCATAATCTGATGGCTTCCCTCACGAATGAGGAGAGGGTGGAGGGGTATATATAGCCTCCACACACGGTTGGACCGGATCAGAAATCTCGGTTGGACCGATTCATTTCATATGTGACCGTTAGACAATTTTGGTGGGACCGACATGTCATCTCGGTGGGACCGATATCATTAGGGTTAGGGCATAACGTAATCCCGGTTGGACCGATTACACAAACTCCGTGGGACCGACTTTGGTAGTTAGCTAACTAGAGAGTTGGTCAGGCAAACTCGGTGTGACCGATTCGCTCGTCTCGGTGGGACCAAAGCGTTACGAAAAGGAAATAGAGAGTTTGCATTGCAGACTCGGTGGGACCGATCGCTCATTTCGGTTGGACCAAAATGTTACGAAGGGAAACGGAGAGTTTGCAATCCCATCTTGGTGAGACTGAGATCCCTATCGATGAGACCGAAAAGACTAGGGTTTCTCGCAGTGGCTATGTCAAATGAACTCGGTGGCGCCGGATGGATCAAATCGGTGGGGCCGAGTTTGACTTTAGGTTTTGGGACATATGTGGATATGAGAAAGTGGTTGAGGGCTTTGGAGCATATCACTAAGCATTTTGAGCGAGCAAGCCATTAAGCAACACCTCATCCCCTTTTAATAGTATTGGCTTTCCTATACACTCAATGTGATCTTGGATCACTAAAATGGAAAATGTAGAGTCTTGGACTTTAGAGCTTGAGCCAATCTTTTATCCTTAGCATTTTGAGGGGTCCACAATCCTTATCCGTGCCATGCCAATCATTGAACTTTCCTGAAATATTTATCTTGAAATAGCATTTATTCAATGAGCTATATGTTGTAAATCTACCAAAACCACCCAGGGATAGTTGCACTTTCAACGCACTATCCCCTCTCGTTGCTATGCATATCCTAGATAGATCTTGCATGATCATAGGAATTTTTTGAAATTACTACGTTCCCCAACTGTGGCATCCGAGCCAGGTTGATGCGTAGATGTTTTATGCATGAGTAGAACACAAAGAGTTGTGGGCGTTAATAGTCATACTGCTTACCACCAATGTCTTACTTTGATTTGACGGTATTGTTGCATGAAGCGGCCCGGACGGACATTACATGGCCGCGTTCATGAGACTGGTTCTACCGATGTGCTTTTGCACATAGGTGGCTGGCGGGTGTCTGTTTCTCCAACTTTACTTGAATCGAGTTTGACTACGGTCGGTCCTTGTTGAAGGTTAAAACAGCACACTTGATAAAAATCATTGTGGTTTTGATGCGTAGGTAAGAAAGGTTCTTACTACAAGCCCGTAGTAGCCACGTAAAACTTGCAACAACAAAGTAGAGGACGTCTAACTAGTTTTTGCAGGGCTTGCTGTGATGTGATCTGGTCAAGACATGATGTGATATAAATTGTTCTATGAGATGATCATGGTTTGTAACAGAGTTATCGGCAACTGGCAGGAGCCATATGGTTGTCGCTTTATTGTATGCAATGCAATCGCCGTGTAATTGTTTTACTTTATCACTAAGCGGTAGCAATAGTTGTAGAAGCAATAGTTGGTGAGACGATAACAATGCTACAATGGAGATCAAGGTGTCGCGCCGGTGACGATGGAGATCATGGTGATGCTTCGGTGATGGAGATCATGAGCACAAGACAATGATGGCCATATCATGTCACATATTTTGATTGCATGTGATGTTTATCTTTTATGCATCTTATTTTGCTTAGTATGGCGGTAGCATTATAAGATGATCCCTTACTAACTTCAAGGTATAAGTGTTCTCCCTGAGTATGCACCATTGCTACAGTTCGTCCTGCCGAGACACCACGTGATGATCGGGTGTGATAAGCTCTATGTTCACATACAACGGGTGCAAGCCAGTTTTGCACACGCAGACGCCTATCGGCCGGCTTTAAACAACCTTTACATTTCCTACTGAGATCCCAAGTCTCCAAGGGTTAAACTTGACGAGCCTAGCATATGCAGATATGGCCTCGGAACACTGAGACCGAAAGGTCGAACATGAATCATATAGTAGATATGATCAACGTAGTGATGTTCACTATTGAAAACTGATCCACCTCACGTGATGATCAGACATGGTTTAGTTGATTTGGATCTCGTGATCATTTAGATGACTAGAGGGATGTCTATCTAAGTGGGAGTTCTTAAGTAATATGATTAATTGAACTTTAATTTATCATGAACTTAGTCATGATAGTTATTTTGCATGTCTATGTTATTGTAGATCAATGGCCCGTGCTATCGTTCCTTTGAATTTTAATGCGTTCCTAGAGAAAGCTTAGTTGAAAGATGATGGACTGGGTCCGTAACTTGAGGATTATCCTCATTGCTGCATAGAAGAATTACGTCCTAGAAGCACCGCTAGGTGTACCACCCGCACCAGCAACTGCAAACATTGTAAATGCCTGGCAGACACATGTTTATGACTACTCGATAGTTCAGTGTGCCATGTTGTATGGCTTAGAATCGGGACTTCAAAGACGTTTTGAACGTCATGGAGCATATGAGATGTTCCAAGAGTTGAAGTTCATATTTCAAGCAAATGCCCGAGTTGAGAGATATGAAGTCTCCAAAAAGTTCTATAGCTGGAAAATGGAGGAGAATGGTTCTATCAGTGAACACATACTCAGAATTTCTGGGTACCATAACCACTTGACTCAGCTGGGAGTTAATCTTCTTGATGATAGTGTCCTTGACAGATTTCTTCAATCACTGCCACCAAGCTATAAAGGCTTCGTGATGAACTATAATATACAAGGGATGAACAAGAAAATTCCCAAGCTCTTCGCGATGCTAAAGGCTGCGGAGGTAGAAATCAAAAAGGAGCATCAAGTATTGATGGTCAACAAGACCACTAGTTTAAAGAAAAAAGGCAAAGGGAAAAAGGGGAAGTTCAAGAAGAACGGCAAGAAAGTTGCTGCTCAGGAGAAGAAACCCAAATCTGGACCTAAGCCTGAAACTGAGTGCTTCTACTGCAAAGGGACTGGTCACTAGAAGCGGAACTGCCCCAAGTATTTGGCGGATAAGAAGGATGGCAAAGTGAAAGGTATATTTGATATACATGTTATTGATGTGTACCTTACTGATGCTCGTAGTAGCGCCTGGGTATTTGATACTAGTTCCGTTGCTCATATTTGCAACTTGAAATAGGGGCTACGTATTAAATGAAGATTGGTTAAGAACAAGATGACGATGCGCGTCGGAAATGGTTCCAAGGTCGATGTGATCGCCATCGCACGCTACCTCTACATCTACCTTCGGGATTAGTTTTAGACCTGAATAATTGTTATTTGGTGCCAGCGTTGAGCATGAACATTATATCTGGATCTTGTTTGATGTGAGACGGTTATTCATTTAAATAAGAGAATAATAGTTGTTCTATTTATATGAGTAATATCTTTTATGGTCATGCACCCTTGTCAAGTGGTCAATCTCGATCGTGGTGATACACATGTTCGTAATATTGAAGCCAAAAGATGCAAAGTTGATAATGATAGTGCAGCTTATTTGTGGCACTGCCGTTTAGGTCATATCAGTGTAAAGCGCATAAAGAAACTCCATGCTGATGGGCTTTTGGAATCACTTGATTATGAATCACTTGGTGCTTGCGAAACCGTTCCTCATGGGCAAGATGACTAAAACTCCATTCTCCGGAACAATGGAATGAGCTACTGACTTATTGGAAATAATACATACCGATGTATGCGGTCCAATGAGTGTTGAGGCTCGTGGCGGGTATCATTATTTTCTTACCTTCACAGGTGATTTGAGCAGATATGGTTATATCTACTTAATGAAGCATAAGTATGAAACATTTCACAAGTTCAAAGAATTTCAGAGTGAAGTGGAAATTCATCGTAACAAGAAAATAAAGTTTCTATGATCTAATCGTGGAGGAGAATATTTGAGTTATGAGTTTGGTCTTCATTTGAAACAATGTGGAATAGTTTCGCAACTCACGCCACCTGGAATACCACAGCGAAATGGTGTGTTCGAACATCGTAACTGTACTTTATTGGATATGGTGCGATATATGATGTCTCTTACCGATTTACCACTATCATTTTGGGGTTATGCTTTAGAGATGGATGCATTCACTTTAAATAGGGCACCATCAAAATCCATTAAGATGATGCCTTATGAACTGTGGTTTGGCAAGAAACCAAAGTTGTCATTTCTTAAAGTTTGGGGCTGCAATGCTTATGTGAAAAAGCTTCAACCTGATAAGATCGAACCCAAATCAGAGAAGTGCCTCTTCATAGGATACCCAAAGGAAACTGTTGGGTACACCTTCTATCACAGATCTGAAGGCAAAATATTTTTTGCTAAAAATGGATCCTTTCTAGAGAAGGAGTTCCTCTCAAAAAAGTGAGTGGGAGGAAAGTAGAACTTGATGAGGTAATTATACCTTCTCCTGAATTGGAAAGTAGTTCATCACAGAAATCAGTTCTAGTGATTCCTACACCAATTCGTGAGGAAGCTAATGATGATGATCATGAAACTTCAGATCAAGTTACTACAGAACCTCGTAGGTCTTCTAGAGTGCGATCCGCACTAGAGTGGTACGGTAATACTATTCTGGAAGTCATGTGTCGGATTTAGGGTTCCGGCAAAACCCTTGAGGTTCTAACACTGGGGTGCGCACGAAGATTCCCCCCTACCGAATCTCGCCTCTCAGCCTCACCGCGATCTGTAAGCTTTGCACGATGAACTCACAACACAAGAGATACAAGATTTATACTGGTTCAGGCCACCATTGTGGTGTAATACCCTACTCCAGTGTGGTGGTGGTGGATTGCCTCTTGGGCTGATGATGAACAGTACAGAGGTTGAACTTGCCTCGTGAGGTGAGGTGTTCTTGAGCTGGTGTAGTGCTCTAGCAGGAACTGATCGATCCCTTCCTCCCTTTTTCTATGGTGGTGGCTAGTACTATTTATAGAGGCCCTGGTCCTCTCCCCAAATATTAAGCGAGAAGGGATCCAACAACGGCCAATTTGAAAGGGGACAGCTAGTACAAGTTATCCTGACTAAAGGTGGTCTTCACCTATCAAAGGCGCTGGTGGTGACACCGTCTTGGGCTCCACGATGACCTCTGTCCTGTCGTCCTGCTGGTCTTGGTCTTGTTGCACCAATATGGAAACCTTTTCATGATGCCTCGGTACTTCGCGCCTGCGCTTGCCCCCTTAGCACCAAAGGGAAACGAGGACACTTCATGCGCTGGCGCCCGCCTGGCCTTGGTTGTCATGGCTTGCGTCATGGGAGCCTCACGAGGTATCCCTTGCCTTGATCTCTCCGCCCCCTCGCGAGCTTGCCCGGTGAGGCCGCTCCAGAGGAGGCCTTGTGTCGCCCGCCCCGTGAGGCTTGGCCCCTCACGAGGGTCTTGAGCGCCGATTGATGAAGACGGGCCATGCTAGGCCACCGGTGGAGCCACGCCGCGGGCCATAGGCTGGCAAGTCTGGGGACCCCCGTTCCTAGAACATTGACAGTAGCCCCCAGGCCCAAGGAACGCTCGAACTTAGCTTAGCGGTGAATTCAAAGGGCAAGTACGGAGCACCGCGGGCCCCAATAGCCTACGGCCTTGGTCGACGCGTTGCGACTGATTGGACGTGGGCGTTTCCGCTTCCCCACACTGCCTCGGCAACTGCCCACCTGACAAAAGGCTAGCGTGGCCAAAGCTTGCCTTCATGCATCCCTTCGTCTTGCTCCAGATCCCCTTTCTTGCTCCTTGCTTCCAAAATCTCCAGATCCGCTTCGACCCTTTTCCTTTCAGCGACCGATGGCGCCCCGCAAGGTCAAGGCTGATGCGCCACCAGCTTGGTACGAGCCGGCCCTGGACACGCCCACTGTCCCGGAGAATAATCTCGCCACCACGCGCCTGCTGACGGCGGGGGAGGGCAATGAAAAGGGGAAGACCGAACTTCGGGCTGGCTCCGCCATGCCGGAGGCTCACGGGAGCACCTTCTATCCCTTCTTCACGAGCGTCATCGCTGCGGGCCTAGTTCCCCCTTCTCCAACTTCTTCTACGCCGTCCTCGGCCATTACAGGTTGTAGGCCCTTCATCTCCATCCCAACTCCATTCTTCTCTTGTCGATTTTCGCCTACTACTGCGAGGCGTATGTCGGGGTGATGCCGTCCGTGGCTCTGCTGCGCCACTTTTTCTTCCTTCGAATCAATGGCGACCACACCTCAGGGTGCGCCAATTTTATCACGTATGGCAAGGCCAACACAATTTCGAAGGCCGGAAAGAGGGTCGACGGCTTCCTGAGCAAATGGGTCATGATGGATGCCAAGTGTGTCCACCCCTGGTTGGCGCTGCCAACGAAGATGCCCTAGTCTGACGAATGGTAGTCTCGGACGAAGCTCACTCATGACCGTGCAACGTTGGTGCTGGAGAGGATGAATAGCGACCTGAAGCCGGGCAACGCGAAGGCGGCAAAGCTGACGGGGGCCGCGCTCCTGAGGGAATTCTTGATGCAGCGCGTGGCTCCACTTCAGGCGCGCTCGTGCCCCTTATGGATGCTTGGGGGTGCAGACGACAAGATTCGCCTGAATCTGGTGGCTTTGGCTGATCAGGAGCTGGCCACCGCTCTCCGCCTCTTGGTTGGGGACGACCAGGAGTATCCGCCGAGTGCTACCGTCCCATTGTTCCTTCGCGAGGACAGGGCGCAGGTGGTGGCTGCTATGCCCACCTTTGATGGGCGTGGCCTGGTGGCGCCGGTGCCCCTTATGGACCGATGAGCGATAGCACCGGCGGACGTGTCTTCGGGTGACTCCCGTAGAGGAGGAGGAGAGGAGGGAGGCAAGGAGCATGACTCGAAGGTGACCCCGAGGGGATGGGGGAGACCTCCCCCTTGCGCAAGGCTGACATGCTCTGCACCTTGCCTGACGATGATGAGGCCAGTGCCATCCAGGGAAGGGAGGATCCTGACGAAGGGGAGGTCAGCGCTGATCTCCCGAGAGGCTACTTCTGTCCGGACGCCGCCTGGAGCCGCTTCCAACCCTTCTGCTGCACCTTGTTCTGCTCCTGGAGCCCTTGCGGCTGCGCCCCGGGCCGCAAGGCTCTGGGGCTTCAAGCTCAACAAGAGGAAGGTGGACTACACCGCTGTAGACCAGTAAGTCTCTGTGCTCCATCTTGTTCTTGATTATCCTGTTGGTCCTTCACATTTACCGCCAATTGGCTAGGCTGCCGCCTGCGGCGAAGAAGAGGAAGGGGGACGCGCCGACGCTGTCTGGGGCCCATCCATCTGCCGTGGCCGCACCTTCTTCCGTGGGGAGGGGAGGCGATGGCATTCGCACCTCCCCTGCCCGGTCATCCTCGCGAGGCCCGAAAGGGAATCCTCGTGAAGAGTCAGCCCCCATGGCCCTGCTGGCTCCGGAGACGCCGTCACTTGACGCTGCTGCTGAGGTACCCAAGGCTCGGGAGCCCTCAGTCTCCCAAGCCATGGCTACGGTTCCGCCTCCTCCTTCTGCTGCGCCGCCAGTTCCAGGTCCTTCTGCCTCCCTTGATGTCTTGGAACATGCCCTTTCCGAGATGGTCCAGCTGCAAGAAGACCTCCAGGGCACCAACTCCCATTTGGTAGTCGGGCGCCTGGAGCTGGTTTTCGGCTGGCTTTATTCTGACGCCTCTATGTGAGCGGCGCTAAGGCGGGTGGCGATGGCCTCTAAGAAGGAGAAAAAGGCCGCCACCCAAGCCGTGGTCACTCGCGAGGTGGCGTTGATGGATGTCGTGGCCACCCAGGACCACTTGCAGGGCTTTGGAGGCCGAGCTGAAGGTTTTGTGTGACAAGCGCGCCGAAGGAGCTCGCGACCGCTAGGCAGAGGAGGAGAGGATGAAGGCTCGGGAGGACGCCGTCAGGGGCCGCGGTGCCGAGCTAGCGCGGTCGGCGGAGGCGCAGGCCACTGAGCACGGCCGGCTAGAAAAGCTGGAGTAGGAGGTGAGGGCGGAGAAGGCCGAGCTCGACGCCAAGGCGAAGGTCCTTGCCGAGGAACACACGGCCTTCGCGCTTCTCGAGGAGAGGTCCGGCGCTGAAGGCACTCTATGAGAAGGGCCTGGAGAAGCCGCTGGCCGCCGATGAGGACGGCCCCGCCCAGCTGCTTCCTTACTTGGTCGAGGCGCTTCAGGAAGTCGTGGGCGGGATCGGCCCCATGGCAGAGGAAGAAGCTCGTCCTTTCTTCCGTTGCACTGACGCACATCTTCAGCCACCTCCACCTCCATGACCCTGACGCCAATCTTGACGAGCTGCTAGAGCCTATGGACGGCGAGCGCTACGCCGCTGCTGCCGAAGCCGTGAAGGGCCAGGTGGAGGCCTTGTTGGAGAAGTTCCGTGCCTTCGATCTAGCGCCCATGGCAGGTGGTGCCGCTGATCCTGCGGCCCCGGGTGGTGGTACAGGTGAAGGCGACGCCACCATGGGAACGGAGTCCCTGGCGGGCGACAGCAGTGTCCAAGGATGACTGACTCATGGCTTCTTTCCTGCTTAATTCCTGCAATGTGCATCATGCCTCGTGGAGGCGTTTAAACTTACATCTGGTACTGTGAAGACAATTATGGTTTGTAATATTTGCTTCGAGATTTTGTAGTTTTCTTCCTATTTGCTTTACATTCTACGTTGGCAGGGCCCGGCCCCGCGCATACCTCAGCCGCTGTTGGCCCTGACCGGATCACCGGGACGGGACCAAGGAGTGAGGGGCTACATGACCAGTTAGGCTCCTGAGTCGCGATGCTCAGAAGTCCCCCTTGACGCGCAAACAGCTTATAGGAGGAGATCGTAGGGGTAGATCTAGCATTCTACGTCGGCAGAGCCCGGCCCCGCACATACCTCAACCGCCGTTGGCCCCGACCGGATCACCAGGACGGAACCAAGGAGTGAGGGGCTACGTGACCAATTAGGCTCCTGAGTCGCGATGCTCGGGAGTCCCTCTTGACGTTCAAATGACCTTCATACCTTGGCTCCGCTCGGGGAGGGCGTGCGACGACTAGGTCCGGAAGACCTGGCTGGGTGGCATATGCTCGAGCATGACCCGGGCACAGCCCCTGTGTCCACCCGCCTCACGCAACGCTCCTGAGGGGAGGTGTTGCGATGAGGCCGGACACTGAGCTTTGGGGCTCCCTAAGGTTGATACGGCCATGGGGCCGCCCTCAGTTGTTTATCACCAGCGCGGATCATAGTGCCTCTGTATGTGTGTGGGCATAGCCGCTCCTCGGCAGTGTCGACGGCCAGCATGGAGCATGGTGCTTCCAGTGGTGCGTGGGAGGGGGGCTCCCTGCTACGGAGAGCCCCCGGGGCGTGTACTGCCCTGCCCTGACACGTGGCTTGCACGGCATGGCTAGACGAGGTGTATCTGGGCACTCGTGAGCCAGCGCGGGACTCACGAGGCCCTACCTCAAGGCGGGTTGTGCCTGGTCTTGGGTCTTTGATAGATGTGTGTTCCTGCGAGACAGTTAGGTATGAGTGCTCTGCGTCCTCAAGTCCCGGGCCTCGAGCGAGCTCAGCCGCCACTGGTATGCCAGGTCGCAATGCCGTGGTCAAGGCCAGGGGGTGAGGGCTGGAGATCTCCTGAGTCACGATGCTCAGGAGCCCCCCTTTTAACGCGCAAGCGAATTGCATGAGAGAGGGAGGGGGCCGTGGTAGATGGCAATCGAGTAGGTGATAATCAAAGGTAGATTAGGCATGAAAGGCAATCAGCTGAGGTAAATGTGGAATGGATACATGTCGCTGGGTCAGACCCAAGCGGCTTGGGGATGATGCAGCCCGAGGGGCGCCCCCAGCAAGGTAAGCCAAAGACATAAAAAGAGGTACATGCCGCAGGGGCGGACCCACGCGGCCTGGGAATGATGCAGCCCTAAGGGCGCTCCCAGCTGAAATGAACTTGGAAGATGTCACCTGATTTCGTTGTAGAGGAGGGGTTGGGGCAGCTAGTGATGCACGGTGAAGGGACCGACACTCACGAGGCACCGGGGCCCTGAACCTCAGGAGGCCCCAGGGGGGCCAGGTGGTTCCTGGAGGACCGTCTCCATCTCTACAAGGATCGCATGGTGCCTGGCCTCCTGAGCCGCCAGGATGCTCCGCAGGTGACGCTGGTAGGTGGAAGCCATGTTCGGCAGGCCGAGAGGCATGCGAACGTAGCTGTGCGGCGAACCCTCGCAGCATCCCACGCGCGAAGGCCAGAAGCGCTCCTGAGATGCGGCTCGGTTGAGTCCTGGGATGTCGATGCAGACGCGCAGCCCACTATCCTCGCCCGGATGGGGAGCCACGCTAGGCGAGCGGCGGTCGCCGCATATGGCCTTTGCTTCCTTAAGCTCCTGAGTGGTCTTGGCAATGAATTCTTGAACGTTGGGCTTTCCTCGCCCTGTGCCTTCCTGAGGGAACCGTGCTGCGAAGCACGCCTTCAAGTGGTGCTCGAGCGCCTCCCTCACGATGTTGGCGAGGTCTGATGCCCTCAAGAGGAGAGCCCCCGAGCCCCGCCCGAGGAGGGTACCGGGTGCACCTTCCTATTCGATGGAAGGTGGCGCCCCGAGCACGGGTGTTGATCCTGACGCGGCTCCACCCAAGGCCCCGGCCTCCTGAGGCCCTACGGGGAGCGGTTGCTTCTTCTTCTTGGGGGTGGCCTCAGGAGGGTTCTCGCCCCTGCTCTCCGGGTCCTCGATTGCTGCGGCTTGGAAGGCACGCTCGAGGGAGCACACTGCATCTCTTTCTTCGCAGGGGACTGTGATGATTCCGCCGCTTCCTCGCATCTTGAGGACGTTGTAACCGTGGTGGGTCACCGCCATGAACTTGGCCAGGGCTGGATACCCAAGGATGGCATTGTACGGCAGGTGGATGTGGGCGACGTCGAAGTCGATGAGCTCGGTGCGGTAGTTGTCACGCTGTCCGAAGGTGACAGGGAAGCAGACCTACCCTATCGGGGTTGTGGAACCGACGGTAACTCCTGATAAGGGCTTGGTAGGCTGGAGCTAATCATATGGCACCTGAAGGTTGTCGAAAGTCTCAACGGACAGGATGCTAAGCCCTACGCCGCTGTCAATGAGAGTCTTGGTGACTTGCACGTTGCTGATGACTGGTGAGCAGAGCATCGGGAGAACGCCAGCAGTGGCCGTGCACTTGAGTTGATATGCCGAGCTGAAGGTGATGGAGCACTTGGACCACCTGAGCGGGCGCGTGGCCCCGAGCCTGGGGAGGGCTGCGTTCACCTTGCAAACGAAATGCTTGAAGATGCGCTGAGAGGCTGGGGCTTGAGCTCCACCCAAGATGCAAGCGATAGCACATGTCTCCTGGAAGCCCCTAGCCTCGTCTTGATGATGGTCGTCATTCCTTCTTGGCGGCGGTGGTAGCGGAGGAAGGCCCGCGTTATGATGACCCACAAGTGTAGGGGATCTATCGTAGTCCTTTTGATAAGTAAGAGTGTCGAACCCAACGAGGAGCAGAAGGAAATGATAAGCGGTTTTCAGTAAGGTTTCCTGCAAGCACTGAAATTGTAGGTGATAGATAGTTTTATGATAAGACAAATAGTAATGAGTAACAAGTAAATAAAGTAAATAAGGTGCAGCAAGGTGGCCCAATCCTTTTTGTAGCAAAGGATAAGCCTGGACAACTTCTAATAATGAGAAAGGAGCTCCCGAGGACACATGGGAATTATCGTCAAGCTAGTTTTCATCACGTTCATATGATTCGCGTTCGGTACTTTGGTAATTTGATATGTGGGTGGACCGGTGCTTGGGTACTGCCCTTACTTGGACAAGCATCCCACTTATGATTAACCCCTATTGCAAGCATCCGCAACTACAACAAAAGTATTAAGGTAAATCTAACCATAGCATGAAACATATGGATCCAAATCAGCCCCTAACGAAGCAACGCATAAACTAGGGTTTAAGCTTCTGTCACTCTAGCAACCCATCATCTACTTATTACTTCCCTATGCCCTCCTCTAGGCCCAATAATGGTGAAGTGTCATGTAGTCGATGTTCACATGACACCACTAGAGGAGAAGACAACATACATCTCATCAAAATATCGAACGAATACCAAATTCACATGACTACTAATAGCAAGACTTCACCCATGTCCTCTGGAACAAACGTAACTACTCACAAAGCATATTCATGTTCATAATCAGAGGTGTAATAATATGCATTAAGGATCTGAACATATGATCTTCCACCAAGTAAACCAATAAGTATCAACTACAAGGAGTAATCAACACTACCAGCAACCCACAGGTACCAATTTGTGGTTTTGGATATAAGAGATGAACTAGGGTTTGAGAGGAGATGGTGCTCGTGAAGATGTTGATGGAGATT
Organism: Triticum dicoccoides; assembly: GCF_002162155.2. Lineage (NCBI taxonomy): Eukaryota > Viridiplantae > Streptophyta > Magnoliopsida > Poales > Poaceae > Triticum > Triticum dicoccoides. Next base: position 34,552,707 of record NC_041393.1, read on the forward strand.
GACCCGTCCCGATGATAGGATCGTTGGTGATGACGTTGGTGATGATTTTCCCCTCCCGGAGGGAAGTGTCCCCGGCAGAACAGCTCTGCTAAAGCTCTAGATTGGTTCCGCCAAGGTTCCGCCTCGTGGCGGCGGAGTTTCGTCCCGTAAGCTTGCCCACGATTTTTTCTAGGGTAAAAGTGATGATATAGCAGAAGATGGACGCTAGAGGCCCACCAGGGGTCCCAGGAGATAGGAGGCGCGCCCCCCTGTCTCCTGGACAGGGTGTGGGCCCCCTGGCCTATTTCTTTCGCTTCGAAATTCTTATAAATTCCAAAAAGTTGTTTCGTGGAGTTTCAGGACTTTTGGAGTTGTGCAGAATAGGTTTCCAACGTTTGCTCCTTTTCCAGCCAGAATTCCAGCTGCGGCATCCCCCCTCTTCATGGTAAACCTTGTAAAATAAGAGAGAATAGCCATAAGTAATGAGATATAATGTGTAATAACAGCCCATAATGCAATAAATATTGATATAAAAGCATGATGCAAAATGGACGTATCAACTCCCCCAAGCTTAAACCTCGCTTGTCCTCAAGCGGAAGCCGATATCGAAAAATATGTCCACATGTTTAGAGATAGAGGTGTCGATAAAAATAAAATACGGACATGAGGGCATCATGATCATTCTTATAACAGCAACATATAAAGATTCCATTAAATAATTTCTTATGCTCAAGTAACAATCAATTCACAATATCAAATATGGTTCATAAACCTCATTAAGAACTAAAAAACTATAATCTCAGTCATTGAAGCAATCGCAATTTATCATAACATCAGAAAGAGTCAACAATAGAGCTTTCCAGCAAGTCCACATACTCAACTATCATATAGTCTTCTACAATTGCTAACACTCACGCAATACTTGTGGTTATGGAGTTTCAGACGGACACTGAGAAAGATAAGGGCTTATTATGTTGCCTCCCAACGTATTCACCTTTAGGTGATGTCAACAATAATAGCCCATGCTAACGAACATCCAATTGGATATGTATATCGCGATCTTTCAAACACGAAGAGCTTGCCAAAGGATAAAATGAAAAAGGGAAAGGTGGAGATCACCTTGACTCAAGAACAAAAATAAAAGCATAAAGTAAGAACATGAAGTAAAAGATAGGCCCTTCGTAGAGGGAAGCAGAGGTTGTCATGCGCTTTTTAGGGTTGATGCATAAAATCTTAATGCAAAAGAACGTCACTTTATATTGCCCCTTGTGTGTGGACCTTTATTATGCAGTTCGTCGCTTTTATTACTTCCACAACAAGTTAGTACAAAGCTTATTTTCTCCACACTAATAAGTCATACATAATTAGAGAGCAATTTTTATTGCTTGCACCGATGACAACTTACTTGAAGGATCTTACTCAATCCATAGGTAGGTATGGTGGACTCTCATGGCAAAACTGGGTTTAAGGGTAATTGGAAGCACAAGTAGTATCTCTACTTGGTGCAAGGAATTTGGCTAGCATGAGGGGGAAAGGCAAGCTCAACATGTTCGGAAGGTCAATGACAACATACTTTAACTAAGGTGTGAGAAAACATAAACTATTACGTTCTCTTCCTTGTCCATCCTCAACTCTTTTAGCATGTCATACTTAATGACTGCTCACAATCATAAAAGATGTCCAAGATAGAGTATTTATATGTGAACCTCTCTTCCCTTATTACTTTCTATTAATTGCAACTATGACCAAGGCTACGTTCATCAACTCCCAACAATTTTTATGCCTCATACTTTCTATGTGTGAAGTTATCACTATCCATAAGATCAATATGAACTCTTTTATTCTTTTAGTTCTTTCTATTTTTTTCTCAAAATCATGGCAACAAAGCAAACCCCTTGACTCAACACTAATCTTTATTATAGATAACTCGCGGACTCGAATACAAAAAGAGATCACAATGCAGAACTCAAACTACTTGATATCAAAACTTCAACCTACTAGATCAAGATACTACTAAAAGGATCGAAGTAAATAAAGCGATTAAAATAGGAGTGTGATGGTGATACGATATCGGGGCACCTCCCCCAAGCTTGGCAGTTGCCAAGGGGAGTGCCCATACCCATGTGATTATGTCCTCGGAGGTGGTGAAGTAGGAGTTGTTGATGATGTAGGCTTGTCGTCCGTCTTCCAAGGCATAGGCTCTCCATCATAGAAGGATGGTCGAGTCTCCGGGATCCTTAAATCTGCAGCCAAACTCCTCCTCATGAATCTATATTCATACTCACAATTCTGGTTCTACAGGTCATAGACCTGGGCTTGGAGGTGCTCGATTTTCTCTTGAAGCTTGAAGATGGTATCCCCAATGACTTTGGCATCCAGCTTGTGGTTATTGGTGAACTCCGTGATCATCATCTGGTTTGCGTTGAGTCCACGCTCCACCATCCCTTGGCACTTGAAAACTTGCTGCTCCATGGCTTCGAGCTTTGTCTCCACGCTTCCAGTACACCTTGGTCCCTCCACATCACGTATGTGCAGCACCCCCTCACGCATCTCAATGGTTTGAGGGTGTTGCAGCACCTCCGCAAGATAGGGGTTGATAACCCTCTCGAAAAACTTGTCTTTGGGAGCGCTTGGAGACGACATGATGCTCTTAGATCTGAAACAGAAATAGCTCGAAACGAAAACAGAGGAAATTTGCGTGATATGGTGGTCAAAACCTTCGGGAGTATATATAATGAATTTTTACTGACCAAAATATGTAACATGCAAGAAAGGGAGTCCGGGAGGCACACGAGGTGCCCACGAGACAAGGGGCGCGCCCTATAGGGGGGCGTGCCTTCCACTCTCGTGGGAGCCTCGTGTCCCTTTCGGACTACTTCTTTCTTCCTAAAATTCTTAAATATTCCAAAACTGATAAAAAATGCCATTGGAGTTGTTTTGGAGTCGTTTACTTACCATACCACATACCTATGCCTTTTCAGAGTCTGGAACGTTCTGGAAAGTGTCCCTTATGTATTCCTCAGGGGTTACGGTTTCAATAATATTAGTTTCAACATTGATAGGATTACCTGAAATATAGTGTTTAATTCTTTGACCATTTACCACCCTCGGATTTGTGCCTTCGGAGTTGTTGATTTTTATGGCACCAGAACGATAGACCACCTCGATAACGTAGGGACCTTCCCATTTTGAGAGAAGTTTTCCTGCAAAAAATCTTAAGCGAGAGTTGAATAATAACACATAATCTCCTACGTTAAACTCACGCTTTTGTATCCTCTTATCATGCCAGCGTTTGACTTTTTCTTTGAAAAGCTTGGCATTCTCATAGGCTTGGGTTCTCCATTCATCAAGTGAGCTAATATCAAATAACCTCTTCTCACTGGCAAGCTTGAAGTCATAATTGAGCTCTTTAATGGCCCAATATGCTTTATGTTCAAGTTCAAGAGGTAAATGACATGCTTTTCCATAAACCATTTTATATGGAGACATACCCATGGGATTTTTGTATGCAGTTCTATAGGCCCATAATGCATCATCAAGTTTTTTGGACCAATTCTTCCTGGATCTATTAACAGTCTTTTGCAAAATTAATTTGAGCTCTCTGTTGCTCAACTCTACTTGACCACTAGACTGCGGGTGATAGGGGGATGTGATTCTATGATTGACATCATACTTAGCAAGCATCTTACGGAAAGCACCATGAATAAAATGTGAACCACCATCAGTCATAAGATATCTAGGGACTCCAAACCTCGGAAAAATAACTTATTTAAGCATTTTAATTGAAGTGTTATGATCAGCACTACTAGTTGGAATAGCTTCTACCCACTTAGTAACGTAATCAACAGCAACTAAAATATGTGTATAACCATTAGAGGCAGGAAAAGGTCCCATATAGTCGAAGCCCCAAACATCAAATGGTTTAATAACAAGAAAATAATTCATAGGCATTTCTTGACGTCTACTAATGTTACCTATTATTTGACATTCATCACAAGATAAGACAAACTTACGAGCATCTTTGAAGAGAGTAGGCCAATAAAAACCAGATTGTAGTACCTTGTGTGCAGTTCTATCTCCAGCGTGGTGTCCTCCATAAGATTCAGAGTGACACTTACGTAGAATATGTTCCTATTCATGCTCAGGCAGACAACGTCTAATAACACCATCTACTCCTTCTTTATAAAGGTGTGGATCATCCCAGAAGTAATGTCTTAAATCATAAAAGAACTTTTTCTTTTGCTGGTATGTGAAACTAGGCGGTAAATATTTAGCAACAATGTAATTAGCATAATCAGCATACCAAGGAGCAGTACGAGAAACATTGACGACCGCTAATTGTTCATCAGGAAAGCTATCATTAATAGGCAGTGGGTCATCAAGAACATTCTCTAACCTAGACAAGTTATCCGCAACAGGGTTCTCAGCTCCCTTTCTATCAATAATATGCAAGTCAAATTCTTGGAGCAAGAGAACCCATCTAATGAGTCTAGGCTTAGCATCTTTCTTTTCCATAAGATATTTAATAGCAGCATGATCAGTGTGAATAGTAACTTTGGAATCAACAATATAAGGTCTGAACTTATCACATGCAAACACAACTGCTAAGAACTCTTTTTCAGTAGTAGCATAATTTCTCTGGGCAGTATCAAGAGTCTTACTACCATACTGGATAACATTCAATTTCTTATCAACTCTTTGCCCTAAAACAGCACCTACAGCATAATCACTAGCATTGCACATAATTTCAAAAGGTAAATTCCAATCAGGTGGCCGAACAATAGGTGTAGTGATCAAAGCTTTCTTAAGCACTTCAAATGCTTCTACACAATCATCATCAAAGACAAAAGGAATATCTTTTTGCAATAAATTAGTCAGAGGCCTAGAGATTTTAGAAAAGTCCTTAATGAACCTCCTATAAAAACCGGCATGACCAAGGAAACTTCTTATACCTTTTATATCCTTGGGACATGGCATCTTTTCAATAGCATCAACTTTTGCTTTATCAACTTCAATACCTCTCTCGGAGATCTTGTGCCCCAAGACAATGCCTTCATTAACCATAAACTGACACTTTTCCCAATTCAGGACGAGACTAGTGTCTTCGCATCTCTGCAAAACTCGATCAAGGTTGCTCAAACAATCATCAAAAGAGGATCCATAGACGGAGAAGTCATCCATGAATACCTCACAAATCTTTTCACAAAAATCAGAGAATATAGCCAGCATGCGTCTTTGAAAGGTAGCAGGTGCATTACATAAACCAAAAGGCATACGTCTATAAGCAAAAGTACCAAAAGGGCAAGTAAAAGTAGTTTTGGATTGATCCTTCACTGACACAGGTATCTGGGAGAAACCAGAATAACCATCTAGAAAGAAAAAATGTGTGTGTTTGGATAGCCTTTCTAGCATTTGATCAATAAAAGGTAAAGGGTAATGATCTTTCTTAGTAGCTTTATTTAACTTACAGAAATCAATTACCATCCTATAACCTATAATAATTCTTTGCGGGATCAATTCATCTTTATCATTAGGAACGATGGTAATACCTCCCTTTTTAGGGACACAATGGACATGACTTACCCATTCACTATCAGCAACGGGATAAATAATACCTGCCTCAAGGAGCTTTAGTATCTCATTTCTTACCACTTCCTTCATCTTGGGATTTAATCGTCTTTGAGGATCCCTAACTGGTTTGGCATCTTTCTCCACTGAAATCTTGTGTTGACATAATGTGGGACTAATGCCCTTAAGATCCTCCAGAGTATACCCAATAGTTGCTCGGTGCTTCTTCAGAGTTTTGAATTATCTTTCTTCTTCTTTCTCTGAAAGGTTAGCACTAATAATAACAGGATATATTTCTTTTTCATCAAGATAAGCATACTTAAGATTATCAGGTAATGGTTTGAGTTCAAACACGGGATCACCCTTGGGTGGAGGGGGATCCCCAAGAATTTCAACGGGAAGGTTATGTTTCAGCATAGGTTCCTGTTTAAGGAACACCTCATATATTTCTTCCCTTTCCTTCATAAACATATCATTTTCATGGTCTAGTAAATATTGTTCTAACGGATCAGTTGGAGGAACAGCAATGGAAGCAAGACCAATAATCTCATCCTTACTAGGTGGTTCCCTTTCACGAGGTTGTCTACTAAATTTAGCGAAATTAAACTCGTGAGACATACCATCTATGCCAACAGTGACAATATTCTTTTCACAATTAATCCTAGCACTAGCAGTATTCAAGAAGGATCTACCAAAAATAATGGGACAAAAGGCATCTTGTGGGGAACCAAGAACAAGGAAATCAACAGGGTATTTAACCTTCCCACACAAAACTTCAACATCTCTAACAATCCCAATAGGTTTAATGGTGTCCCTATTAGCAAGCTTAATAGTAACATCAATGTCTTCTAATTCAACAGGTGCAATGTCGTGCATAATTTCTTTATAAAGATCATAAGGTATTGCACTAGCACTAGCACCCATATCGCATAAGCCATGATAACAATGATCTCCTATTTTAATAGAAATAACAGGCATGGCTATGACAGGTCTACGTGTCTTAGTATCAGGTCTAGCAATATTAGCAGTCTCACCCAAGAAAGAAATGACATGCCCATCTAAGTCCTCATCCAAGAGATCTTTAACCATAGCAATACTAGGTTCAACATTAATTTGCTCAGGAGGTGTATAAGTCCTAGTATTACTCTTACAAACAACAGTTGAAGCTTTAGCATAATCCTTTATCCTAATAGGGAAAGGAGGTTTTTCAACATAAGTAGTAGGAACAATAGGATCACTATAGGTAATAGTCTTTTCTTCGACTGTAATAGGTGCAGCTACTTTCACTTCAACAGGAGGATTATATTTAAACCACTTCTCTTTAGGGAGGTCAACGTGAGTAGCAAAAGATTTACAAAAAGTGGCTACTATCTCAGAGTCAAGTCCATACTTAGCGCTAAATCCACGAAAAGCATCGGTATCCATAAAAGATTTAACACAATTGAACTTAGGTGTCATACCTGACTCCTTACCATCATCGGAACCCCAATCTTCAGAGTTGCGTTTAATTCTTTCCAATAATTCCCATTTGAAATCAATAGTCTTCTTCATATAAGAACCAACACAGGAAGTATCGAGCAGGCTGTGATTATCAAGAGAAAGCCGAGCATAAAAATTCTGAATAATCATTTCCCGAGAGAGCTCATGATTGGGCCATGAATATAACATTGACTTAAGCCTCCCCCAAGCTTGAGCAATGCTTTCTCCTTCGCGAGGCCAGAAATTATATATGCAATTATGATCACGATGAACAAGATGCATAGGATAGAACTTCTGGTGAAATTCCAACTTCAATCGCTTATAATTCCAAGATCTCGTATCATCACATAGCCTATACCATGTCAATGCATCTCCCTTCAAATATAAAGGGAAGACCTTCCTTTTGACAACATCATCGGGAATACCTGCAAGCTTAAATAATCCACAAACTTCATCCACAAAGATAAGGTGTAAATCGGGATGCAATGTTCCATCTCCTGCAAATGTATTAGCTAGCAGTTTTTCTATCATACCCGAAGGAATCTCAAAGTAAATATTTTCATAAAGTTCAGTAGGTTGAGGAGCAACTCTTTGCTCTTCTGGTTGGGGTGAAGATACCCCAAATAAGCCCTTCAAAGGATTAGTTTCCATAGTGACAAGTAACAGAAAATTTCAGCACACTATATAAATGTTTCCTTACCAAGTTCCACTCACCAAAAGCGCTACACTCCCCGGCAACGGTGCCAGAAAAGAGTCTTGATGACCCACAAGTGTAGGGGATCTATCGCAGTCCTTTCGATAAGTAAGAGTGTCGAACCCAACGAGGAGCAGAAGGAAATGATAGGCGGTTTTCAGTAAGGTTTTCTGCAAGCACTGAAATTGTAGGTGATAGATAGTTTTATGATAAGACAAATAGTAACGAGTAACAAGTAAATAAAGTAAATAAGGTGCAGCAAGGTGGCCCAATCCTTTATGTAGCAAAGGATAAGCCTGGACAACTTCTAATAATGAGAAATGAGCTCCCGAGGACACATGGGAATTATCGTCAAGCTAGTTTTCATCACGTTCATATGATTCGCGTTCGGTACTTTGGTAATTTGATATGTGGGTGGACCGGTGCTTGGGTACTTCCCTTACTTAGACAAGCATCCCAGTTATGATTAACCCCTATTGCAAGCATCCGCAACTACAACAAAAATATTAAGGTAAACCTAACCATAGCATGAAACATATGGATCCAAATCAGCCCCTAACAAAGCAACGCATAAACTAGGGTTTAAGCTTCTGTCACTCTAGCAACCCATCATCTACTTATTACTTCCCTATGCCCTCCTCTAGGCCCAATAATGGTGAAGTGTCATGTAGTTGACGTTCACATGACACCACTAGAGGAGAAGACAACATACATCTCATCAAAATATCGAACGAATACCAAATTCACATGACTACTAATAGCAAGACTTCACCCATGTCCTCAGGAACAAACGTAACTACTCACAAAGCATATTCATGTTCATAATCAGAGGTGTAATAATATGCATTAAGGATCTGAACATATGATCTTCCACCAAGTAAACCAATAAGTATCAACTACAAGGAGTAATCAACACTACCAGCAACCCACAGGTACCAATTTGTGGTTTTGGATACAAGGGATGAACTAGGGTTTGAGAGGAGATGGTGCTGGTGAAGATGTTGATGGTGATGGACCCCCTCCCGATGAGAGGATCGTTGGTGATGACGTTGGTGATGATTTCCCCCTCCCGGAGGGAAGTGTCCCCGGCAGAACAGCTCTGCCAGAGCTCTAGATTGGTTCCGCCAAGGTTCCGCCTCGTGGCAGCGGAGTTTCGTCCCGTAAGCTTGCCCACGATTTCTTCCAGGGTAAAAGTGATGATATAGTAGAAGATGGACGCCAGAGGCCCATGAGGGGGGCCAGGAGATAGGGGGGCGCACCCTATAGGGGGCGCCCCCCTGGCTCTTGGACAGGGTGTGGGCCCTGTGGCCTATTTCTTTCGCTCAGAAATTCTTATAAATTCCAAAAAAAATCGTGGAGTTTTAGGACTTCTGGAGTTGTGCAGAATAGGTTTCCAACGTTTGCTCCTTTTCCAGCCAGAATTCCAGCTGCCGGCATCCCCCCTCTTCATGGTAAACCTTGTAAAATAAGAGAGAATAGCCATAAGTAATGAGATATAATGTGTAATAATAGCCCATAATGCAATAAATATTTATATAAAAGCATGATGCAAAATGGGCGTATCACGTTACCCTGGGGGCGGTCCTCGCGAAGTTGATCCCTCCAGGCACCCTCGCGAGGATGGTCCCTCCAGGCGCCCTCGCGAGGATGGTCCTGCCAGCGATCCTCACGAGGTCGGTCATGCCACTCCTAGCGAGGGACACGGTCATCCCACCGTCCTGCACCACGTCCTCCTCCTCGACCGTAGCCCTGGTCGTTGCGCTTAGGGCGTTGACCGAAGCATCCTTCTCGAACGGCCCTGAGCTCCTGGCAGTCATTGGTGTTGTGGGTGTGGACGTTGTGGTAGGTGCAAAACGGTCGGTTGCCCTTGGACGACTCCGGCTGGTCTCTGCCGCGCTTCGTGTCTGGTTCTGGGGCGAGCACGATGATTCCCTTGCGCTTCACGTCCTTGGCCTTGGTCTTCTTTTCTTCTGGGTCGGCAGCTGGGAGCTCGAGGAGGGAGAGGCGTCCCTCCTCAGCCCTTGCGCACTTGATCGCCAGGTTGAACAGCTCCAGGGATGTGCACAACTCCTTATGGATGGCTAGCTCCTCCTTCATCTTGACGTCACGGACGCCGTCAGGGAATGCTGAGATGATGGCCTCATCTGTCACCTTGGGGATCTTGAGGCGAACGCTGTTGAAGCGCTGGATGTATTTCTGCAGGGTTTCCCCGGGCTGCTGCCTGATGCGGCACAGGTAACCCGCGGTCGGGGGGCGGTTGTGAGTGCCCTGGAAATTGGCGATGAAGCGGCTGCGCATCTCGTCCCAGGAGGATATCGAGCCGGGAGGCAGGTTCAGGAACCATGAGCGGGCATCGTCCTTGAGTGCCATGGGAAACCAATTCGCCATCACTTTCTCGTCGCCTTTGGCCACAGATACGTCTCCAACGTATCTATAATTTATGAAGCATTCATGCTATATTATTATCTGCTTTGAATGATTATGGGATTTATTTTACACCTTTATATTACTTTTGGGACTAACCTATTAACCGGAGGCCCAGCCCATATTGCTGTTTTATTGCCTGTTTCAGTATTTCAAAGAAAAGGAATATCAAACGGAGTCCAAACAGAATGAAACCTTCGGCATCGTGATTTTTTGGAAGATTATCATCCTGGAGGCTTGGAGATCAAGTCAGAAGATCCTCGAGGAG
>NC_041393.1:34563510-34568354 GCF_002162155.2 Triticum dicoccoides
GCCTATATATGCCTACGTACCCTAAAATCATCGAATATCAAGATAGATCGGGAGTTCCGCCACCGCAAGCCTCTGTAGCCACCAAAAACCTCTTGGGAGCCCTTCTCGGCACCCTGCCGGAGGGGGGATCCTTCACCAGTGGCCATCTTCATCATCCCGGTGCTCTCCATGACGAGGAGGGAGTAGTTCACCCTCGGGGCTGAGAGTATGTACCAGTAGCTATGTGTTTGATCTCTCTCTCTCGTGTTCTCTCTCGTGTTCCCTCTATGGCACAATCTTGATGTATCCCAAGCTTTGCTATTGTAGTTGGATCTTATGATGTTTCTCCCCCTCTACTCTCTTGTGATGAATTGAGTTTCCCCTTTGAAGTTATCTTATCGGATTGAGTCTTTTATGAGAACACTTGATGTATGTCTTGCCGTGCTTATCTATGGTGACATTGGGATATCATGTGCCTATTGATGTATGTTTTGGTGACCAACTTGCGGGTTCCGCCCATGAACCTATGCATAGGGGTTGGCACACACTCTTGACTCTCTGGTAGAAACTTTGGGGAACTCTTTGAAGTACTTTGTGTTGGTTGAATAGATGAATCTGAGATTGTGTGATGCATATCGTATAATCATGCCCACGGATACTTGAGGTGACAATGGAGTATCTAGGTGACATTAGGGTTTTGGTTGATTTGTGTCTTAAGGTGTTATTATAGTATGAACTCTTTAATAGATCGATCCGAAAGAATAACTTTGAGGTGGTTTCGTACCCTACCATAATCTCTTCGTTTGTTCTCCGCTATTAGTGGCTTTGGAGTGGCTCTTTGTTGCATGTTGAGGAATTGTTATATGATCTATCTATGTTATTATTGTTGAGAGAACTTGCACTAGTGAAAGTATGAAACCTAGGCCTTGTTTCCTATCATTACAAAACCTTTATCTACCATCCATATTGCACTTGTATCACCATCTCTTCACCGAACTAGTGCGCCTATACAATTTACCATTGTATTGGGTGTGTTGGGGACACAAGAGACTCTTTGTTATTTGGTTGCAGGGTTGTTTGAGAGAGACCATCTTCACCCTACGCCTCCTACGGATTGATAAACCTTAGGTCATCCACTTGAGGGAAATTTGCTACTGACCTACAAACCTGTGCACTTGCAGGCCCAACAACGTCTACAAGAAGAAGGTTGTGTAGTAGACATCAAGCTCTTTTCTGGCGTCGTTGCCGGGGAGGTGAGTGCTTGAAGGTATATCTTTAGATCTTGCAATCGAATCTTTTTGTTTCTTGTTTTATCACTACTTTAGTTTATAAAAGAAAACTACAAAAAAATGGAGTTAAGTTTGTCTCATACGCTTTATCTTTTTAATATCATTCGTGAGAATGATGGAAGGGAAAATTGTGCTCAAGTGCTAGAATAAGAATGCATTAGAATGTTTGGTACTATATATTTGTATGATGAGCATGATTGCAATGTTGTTAGTATGAATTCCTTGAATATCCATGATGCTAATGATATGCAAAGCCACAAGCTTGGGGAAGCTATGTTTGATGAATATGGTATATTTTGTCCCCCAAGTTTTGATGAGCAAATTTATTATGATGAAAGCATGCCTCCTATTTATGATGATTATATTGATGAAAGTGGGTTTGGAATAGTGTCAACTTTAGGAAGTAGTGATCCCACTATTTTGGAGGATGTTGAATCTTATTGTGATGAACATGAAAGTGTATTTGGAAGAGTGTCAACTTTATTTAGTGATGATTCCACTATTTCAGAAGAGGTTCCAATTGATTATGAGAACAAAGTTGCTATCTATGATGATTATTGTGATGACTTGTATGCTATTAGGAATAATGATAGCCATGAAACTTGTCATCATGATTTTAGTTTTCAATTGGATTATGCCTCACATGATAATTATTTTGTTGAATTTGCTCCCACTACTATTGATGAGAATAAATTTGCTTATGTGGAGAGTAGTAAATTTTCTATGCTTGTAGATCATGAAAAGAATGATTTAGGTGCTGGTTATATTGTTGAATTCACTCATGATGCTACTGAAAATTATTATGAGGGAGGAACTTATGCTTGTAGGAATTGCAATAATGTCAAGTTTCCTCCCTATGTGCTTAAAGTCTTGAAGTTATGCTTGTTTTACCTTCCTATGCTGGTTGAGTATTGTTCCCCTAAGTTGTTTGCTCACAAAATCCCTATGCATAGTAAGAGGGTTAGGATTAAATGTGCTAGTCATATGCTTCATGATGCTCTCTTTATGTTTCAATTCTTATCTTTTATGTGAGCATCATTGCCATCATCGTGCCTAGCTAGAAAGGCATTAAAGAAAAGCGCTTGTTGGGAGACAACCCAATATTTACCCTTACTGTTTTTGTGTGTTCACATGATTATGCTACTGTAGTAATCATGTTTTATAGATTTTGTTTCAATAATGTGCCAAGTAGAACCTTTGGGAAGACTTGGGTGAAGTTTATGTGATCTTGCTGTAAAACACAGAAACTTTAGCGCTCACGAGAATGGCTGCCTTTTTTTACTGAAGAGTGCTTTTAGGTTTATTATTTTTGCAGATGATTAATAGAATAATTCCTCAGGTTCAGCAATTTATTTCATAATTTTTGGGGTTCCAGAAGTATACGTTTTATACAGATTACTACAGACTGTTCTGTTTTTGACAGATTCTGTTTTCTATGTGTTGTTTGCTTATTTTGATCAATCTATGGCTAGTATTAAGTGGTATGAACCATAAAGAAGTTAGAATACAGTAGATATTACACCAATATTAATAAAGAATGATTTCATTACAGTACCTTAAACTGGTTTTATTTTCTTATACTAACGGAGCTTACGAGTTTTATTTTGAGTTTTGTGTGGTTGAAGTTTTCAAGTTTTGGGTAAAGATTCGATGGACTATGGAATAAGGAGTGGAAAGAGACTAAGCTTGGGGATGCCCAAGGAACCCCAAGGTAATATTCAAGGACGACCAAGAGGCTAAGCTTGGGGATGCCCCGGAAGGCATCCCCTCTTTCGTCTTCGTTCATCGGTAACTTTACTTGGAGCTATATTTTTATTCACCACATGATATGTGTTTTGCTTGGAGAGTCATTTTATTTTATTAGTTTTTACTTGCTGTTATTTAGAATAATGTTTTGCATGTTTAGTTTCAATAAAAAGTCAAGGATAGCCTTTGCCATGCTTATTTTGCTAGTATACATGTTGCTGTTTGAAAACAGAAAGTTTACCGCTGTTGCAAAAATTCCCTAGAAAATCCAGAGAATGGTATAATGTTGAATCTTTTTGCATATTAAGATCTGATAAATTTATTACAGTGGGAATTTAGTTCTTAATTTTTGGAGTCAGGGAAGTATTGATACTCTTGCATTCTTTACAGACTGTACAGTTTTGACAGATTGCTGTTATGGTTACATTGTTTGCATATGTTTGCTTGTTTAATGATTCTATTTGAGGATAGGAGTATTAAATATGCAGAGCCATTTAGTATTCAATGTTTAATAATGATGTTAGTGATTTGTTACAGTAGAAGATGATATGGTTTTGCATTGGTTTATACTAACCAATCTCACGAGTTCTTGTTGAGTTTGGTGTGGATGAAGCTTTTGATAAAAAGAGAAACTATGATATGAGAGGAATTAAGGAGATATAAAAGCTCAAGCTTGGGGGTAACCAAGGCACCCCAAGATAATATTTCAAGAAGTCTCAAGCATCTAAGCTTGGGGATGCCCCTGTAGGCATCCCACCTTTCTTCTTCAACAACTATCGGTTAGTATCGGTTGAGCCTAAGTTTTTGCTTCTTCACATGAGTTGTATTATCCTTGCATCGTCATTTTATTTTGTTTTGCTTGCTGTTTGAATACAATACCAAGATCTGAAATTCTTTAATGAGAGAGAGTCTTCACATAGTTGCATAATTGTTTAGCTACTCATTGATCTTCACTTATATCTTTTTGGAGCAGCTTTTCATTTACTCGTGTGCTTCACTTATATCCTATGAGTAAATTGTTGAATGAGTTGATTGTCATAAATCTGAAATTATATATGCCTCATTTTCTTATCCCATGGGGAGTAATGACTTCACATCTAAGAAGTAGAGGTTGTAAATTTATTGACGGTTAGCAAGCATTGTATTGGTCATTTGAACAATTCATGAAAGAATATTGAAGGAAGAGAGATTTCACATATAAATATATTACCATAGACATATTTTATAATTGTGAGCACTCATTAAGTATGACATGCTAAAGAGTTGATGTTGGACAAGGAAGACAATGTAATGGGTTATGTTTTCTCGCATCTCAGTTAAAGTATATTGTCATGGATCATTCAAACATGTTGAGCTTGCCTTTCCCCCTCATGCTAGCCAAAAAATCCTAGCACCAAGTAGAGATACTACTTGTGCTTCCAAATATCCTTAAACCTAGTTTTGCCATGAGAGTCCACCATACCTACCTCTGGATTGAGTAAGATCCTTCAAGTAAGTTGTCATCGGTGCAAGCAATAAAAATTGCTCTCTAAATATGCATGACTTATTAGTGTGGAGAAAATAAGCTTTGTATGAACTTGTTATGGAAGCAATAAAAGCGACGGACTGCATAATAAAGGTCCATATACAAGGAGCAATATAAAGTGATGTTCTTTTGCATTAAGATTTTGTGTATCCAACCCTAAAAGCGCATGGCAACCTCTGCTTCCCTCTGCGAAGGGCCTATCTTTTACTTTATGTCATTTACTTTATGCAAGAGTCAAGGTGATTTTCACCTTTCCCTTTTTCATTTTATCCTTTGGCAAGCAATTTGTGTTAGGGTGATCCTGA
>NC_041393.1:34568764-34642220 GCF_002162155.2 Triticum dicoccoides
AACATTATAAGCCCCAATCTTTCTCTGTGTCTGATTAAAACTTCATAACCACAAGTATTGCGTGAGTGTTAGCAATTGTAGAAGACTATATGATAGTTGAGTATGTGAAGTTTGTTGGGGAACGTAGCAGAAATTCAAAATTTTCCTACGTGTCACCAAGATCTATCTATGGAGAAACCAGCAACGAGGGGAAGGAGAGTGCATCTACATACCCTTGTGTTGGGGAACGTTGCAGAAAATTAAAATTTTTCCTACGGTTTCACCAAGATTCATCTATGAGTTCATCTAAGCAACGAGTCAAGAGGAAGAGTTTGCATCTACATACCACTTATAGATCGAGTGCGGAAGCGTTCAAGGGGATGGTGATGATGGAGTCGTACTCGTCGTGATTCGGATCACCGATGACCAAGTGCTGAACGGACAGCAACTCCGCATTCAACACACGTACGGGACGGTCGACGTCTCCTCCGTCTTGATCCAGCAAGGAGGAAGGAGAGGTTGAGGAAGGCAGCTCCAAGGGCAGCACGACGGCGTGGTGCAGTTGGTGCAACAGTATTCCGACAGAGCTTCGCCGAGCACGTACGGAGGAGGAGAGGTGTTGGGGAGGGGAGGGGCTGCGCCTTGAGTTGTGGCATGCAGCAGCCCTCCCCTCACCCCTCTATATATAGGAGGAGAGGAGCAAGGGGGCCGGCCCTCTAGGGGAAACCCTAGAGGGGGGGGCGGCGGCCAAAGGGTGGGGGGCTTGCCCCCCAAGCAAGGGGGGTGCGCCCCCTTTAGGGTTTCCCCCCCAACCCTAGGCGCGTGGGCCCAAGGGGGGGCGCGCCAAGCCCACTAGGGGCTGGCTGCTATCCCTACGCAGCCCAAGTGGCCCCTCGGGAGGGGTGGTCCCTCCCGGTGGACCCCCGGAACCTTTCCGGTGGTCCCGGTACAATACCGGTATGACCCCGAAACTTTCCGGTGCCTGTTTAACAACTTCCCATATATAAAACTTTACCTCCGGACCATTCCGGGACTCCTCGTGACGTCCGGGATCTCATCCGGGACTCCGAACAACATTCGGTAATCACATACTTGTCTTCCTGATAACCCTAGCGTCACCGAACCTTAAGTGTGTAGACCCTACGGGTTCGGGAGACATGCAGACATGACCGAGACTCTCCGGTCAATAACCAACAGCGGGATCTGGATACCCATGTTGGCTCCCACATGCTCCTCGATGATGTCATCGGATGAACCACGATGTCGAGGATTCGATCAAACCCCGTATACAATTCCCTTTGTTAATCAGTACGTTACTTGCCCGAGACCCGATCGTCGGTATCCCAATACCTTGTTCAGTCTCGTCACCGGCAAGTCACTTTACTCGTACCGTAATGCATGATCCCGTGACCAAACACTTGGTCACCTTGAGCTCATTATGATGATGCATTACCGAGTGGGCCCAGAGATACCTCTCCGTCATACGGAGTGACAAATCCCAGTCTCGATCCGTGTCAACCCAACAAACACTTTCGAAGATACCTGTAGTGCACCTTTATAATCACCCAGTTACGTTGTGACGTTTGGTACACCCAAAGCACTCCTACGGTATCCGGGAGTTACACGATCTCATGGTCGAAGGAAGAGATACTTGACATTGGAAAAGCTCTAGCAAACGAACTAACCGACCTTTGTGCTATGCTTAAGATTGGGTCTTGTCCATCACATCATTCTCCTAATGATGTGATCCCGTTATCAACGACATCCAATGTCCATAGCCAGGAAACCATGACTATCTGTTGATCACAACGAGCTAGTCAACTAGAGGCTCACTAGGGACATATTGTGGTCTATGTATTCACACGTGTATTACGATTTCCGGATAATAAAGTTATAGCATGAATACAAGACTATTATCATGAACAAAGAAATATAATAATAATACTTTTATTATTGCCTCTAGGGCATATTTCCAACAGTCTCCCACTTGCACTAGAGTCAATAATCTAGTTACATTGTGATGAATCGAACACCCATAGAGTTCTGGTGTTGATCATGTTTCGCTCGTGAGAGAGGTTTAGTCAACGGATCTGCGACATTCAGATCCGTATGTACTTTGAAAATTTCTATGTCTCCATCTTGAACATTTTCACGGATGGAGTTGAAACGACGCTTGATGTGCCTGGTCTTCTTGTGAAATCTGGGCTCCTTCGCAAGGGCAATAGCTCCAGTATTGTCACAGAAAAGTTTGATCGGCCCCGACGCATTGGGTATGACTCCTAGGTCGGTGATGAACTCCTTCACCCAAACAGCTTCATGCGCTGCCTCCGAGGCTGCCATGTACTCCGCTTCACATGTAGATCCCGCCACGATGCTCTGCTTGCAGCTGCACCAGCTTACTGCTCCACCATTCAACATATACACGTATCCGGTTTGTGACTTAGAGTCATCCGGATCTGAGTCGAAGCTAGCGTCGATGTAACCCTTTACGACGAGCTCTTCGTCTCCTCCATAAACGAGAAACATGTCATTTGTCCTTTTCAGGTACTTCAGGATATTCTTGACCGCTGTCCAGTGTTCCTTGCCGGGATTACCTTGGTATCTTGCTACCAAACTCACGGCAAGGTTTACATCAGGTCTGGTACACAGCATGGCATACATAATAGATCCTATGGCCGAAGCATAGGGGATGAGACTCATCTCTTCTTTATCTTTTGCCGTGGTCGGTGACTGAGCCGAGCTCAATCTCACACCTTGTAACATAGGCAAGAACCCTTTCTTGGACTGATCCATTTTGAACCTTTTCAAAATCTTATCAAGGTATGTGCTTTGTGAAAGACCTATGAGGCGTCTCGATCTATCTCTATAGATCTTGATGCCTAATATATAAGCAGCTTCTCCAAGGTCCTTCATTGAAAAACACTTATTCAAGTAGGCCTTAATGCTGTCCAGAAATTCTATATTATTTCCCATCAAGAGTATGTCATCTACATATAATATGAGAAATGCTACAGAGCTCCCACTCACTTTCTTGTAAATGCAGGCTTCTCCATAAGTCTGCATAAACCCAAACGCTTTGATCATCTCATCAAAGCGAATATTCCAACTCCGAGATGCTTGCACCAGCCCATAAATGGATCGCTGGAGCTTGCATACTTTGTTAGCGTTCCTAGGATCGACAAAACCTTCCGGTTGTATCATATACAGCTCTTCCTTAAGATGCCCATTAAGGAATGCCGTTTTGACGTCCATCTGCCATATCTCATAATCATAGTATGCGGCAATTGCTAACATGATTCGGATGGACTTAAGCTTCGCTACGGGAGAGAAAGTCTCATCGTAGTCAATCCCTTGAACTTGTCGATAACCCTTAGCGACAAGTCGAGCTTTATAGATGGTGACATTTCCATCCGCGTCCGTCTTCTTCTTAAAGATCCATTTGTTTTCTATCGCTCGCCGATCATCGGGCAAGTCAGTCAAAGTCCATACTTTGTTTTCATACATGGATTCTATCTCGGATTTCATGGCTTCTAGCCATTTGTTGGAATCTGGGCCCGCCATCGCTTCTTCATAGTTCGAAGGTTCACCGTTGTCTAACAACATGATTTCTAGGACAGGGTTGCCGTACCACTCTGGTGCGGAACGTGTCCTTGTGGACCTACGAAGTTCAGTAGCAACTTGATCCGGAGTACCTTGATCATCATCATTATTTTCCTCTTCAGTTGGTGTAGGCATCACAGGAACATCTTCCTGAGCTGCACTACTGTCCCGCTCAAGAGGTAGTACTTCATCGAGTTCTACTTTCCTCCCACTTACTTCTTTCGAGAGAAACTCTTTTTCCAGAAAGGATCCGTTCTTAGCGACAAAGATCTTGCCCTCGGATCTTAAGTAGAAGGTATGCCCAATGGTTTCCTTAGGGTATCCTATGAAGACGCATTTTTCCGACTTGGGTTCGAGCTTCTCAGGTTGTAGTTTCTTGACATAAGCATCGCATCCCCAAACTTTCAGAAACGACAGCTTAGGTTTCTTCCCAAACCATAATTCATACAGTGTCGTCTCAACGGATTTAGACGGTGCCCTATTTAAAGTGAATGTAGCTGTCTCTAGAGCATATCCCCAAAATGATAGCGGTAAATCGGTAAGAGACATCATAGACCGCACCATATCTAATAGAGTGCGATTACGACGTTCGGACACACCGTTACGCTGAGGTGTTCCAGGCAGCGTGAGTTGTGAAACGATTCCACATTTCCTTAAGTGTGTACCAAATTCGTGACTTAAGTATTCTCCTCCACGATCTGATCGTAGGAATTTTATCTTTCGGTCACGTTGATTCTCTACCTCATTCTGAAATTCCTTGAACTTTTCAAAGGTCTCAGACTTGTGTTTCATTAAGTAGACATACCCATATCTACTTAAGTCATCAGTGAGAGTGAGAACATAACGATATCCTCCGCGAGCCTCAACACTCATTGGACCGCACACATCGGTATGTATGATTTCCAACAAGTTGGTTGCTCGCTCCGTTGTTCCGGAGAACGGAGTCTTGGTCATCTTGCCCATGAGGCATGGTTCGCATGTGTCAAATGATTCATAATCAAGAGACTCTAAAAGTCCATCAGCATGGAGCTTCTTCATGCGCTTGACACCAATGTGACCAAGGCGGCAGTGCCACAAGTATGTGGGACTATCGTTATCAACTTTACATCTTTTGGTATTCACGCTATGAATATGTGTAACACTACGTTCGAGATTCATTAAGAATAAACCATTGACCATCGGAGCATGACCATAAAACATATCTCTCATATAAATCGAACAACCATTATTCTCAGACTTAAATGAGTAGCCATCTCGTATTAAACGAGATCCAGATACAATGTTCATGCTCAAACTTGGCACCAAATAACAATTATTAAGGTTCAAAACTAATCCCGTAGGTAAATGTAGAGGCAGTGTGCCGACGGCGATCACATCGACTCTGGAACCATTCCCGACGCGCATCATCACCTCGTCCTTTGCCAGTCTCCGCTTATTCCGCAGCTCCTGCTGTGAGTTACAAATATGAGCAACGGCACTGGTATCAAATACCCAGGAGTTACTACGAGTACTGGTAAGGTACACATCAATTACATGTATATTGAATATACCTTTTGTGTTGCCGGCCTTCTTATCCGCTAAGTATTTGGGGTAGTTCCGCTTCCAGTGACCCTTCCCCTTGCAATAAAAGCACTCAGTCTCAGGCTTGGGTCCATTCTTTGACTTCTTCCCGGCAACTGGCTTACCGGGTGCGGCAACCTCTTTGCCGTCCTTCTTGAAGTTCTTCTTACCCTTGCCCTTCTTGAACTTAGTGGTCTTATTGACCATCAACACTTGATGTTCTTTCTTGATTTCAACCTCTGCTGACCTCAGCATAGAAAATACTTCAGGAATGGTCTTTACCATCCCCTGCATATTGTAGTTCATCACAAAGCTCTTGTAGCTTGGTGGGAGCGACTGAAGGATTCTGTCAATGACTGCCTCATCAGGGAGGTTAATATTCAGCTGGGTCATACGGTTGTGCAACCCAGACATCTTGAGTATGTGCTCACTGACAGAGCTATTTTCCTCCATCTTACAACTATAGAACTTGTCGGAGATGTCATATCTCTCAACCCGGACGTGAGCTTGGAAAACTAGTTTCAGCTCCTCGAACATCTCATATGCTCCGTGATGCTCAAAACGCTTTTGGAGCCCCGGTTCTAAGCTGTAAAGCATGCCGCACTGAACGAGGGAGTAATCATCAGCATGAGACTGCCAATCATTCATAATGTCTTGGTTCTCTGGGACGGGAGCGTCACCTAGCGGTCCTTCTAGGACATATTGTTTCCTGGCAGCTATGAGGATGATCCTCAGGTTCCGGACCCAGTCCGTATAGTTCCTGTCATCATCTTTCAGCTTGGTTTTCTCTAGGAACGTGTTGAAGTTCATGTTGACATGAGCGTTGGCCATTTGATCTACAAGACATATTTGCAAAGGTTTTAAACTAAGTTCATGATAATTAAGTTCTAATCAAATTATGAACTCCCACTCAGATTAGACATCCCTCTAGTCATCTAAGTGTTACACGATCCGAGTCGACTAGCCCGTGTCCGATCATCACGTGAGACGGACTAGTCATCATCGGTGAACATTCTCATGTTGATCGTATCTTCCATACGACTCGTGTTCGACCTTTCGGTCTCCGTGTTCCGAGGCCATGTCTGTACATGCTAGGCTCGTCAAGTTAACCCTAAGTGTTTTTGCTGTGTAAAACTGTCTTACACCCGTTGTATGTGAACGTAAGAATCCATCACACCCGATCATCACATGGTGCTTAGAAGCGACGAACTTTAGCAATGGTGCACAGTTAGGGGAGAACACTTCTTGAAATTGTTGTAAGGGATCATCTTATTTACTACCGTCGTCCTAAGTAAACAAGATGCATAAAACATAATAAACATCACATGCAATTATATAAAGTAGTGACATGATATGGCCAATATCATATAGCTCCTTTGATCTTCATCTTCGGGGCTCCATGATCATCTTCTCACCGGCATGACACCATGATCTCCATCATCGTGTCTTCATGAAGTTGTCACGCCAACGACTACTTCTACTTCTATGACTAACGCGTTTAGCAATAAAGTAAAGTAGTTTACATGGCGTTCTTCAATGACACGCAGGTCATACAAAAAATAAAGACAACTCCTATGGCTCCTGCCGGTTGTCATACTCATCGACATGCAAGTCGTGAATCCTATTACAAAGAACATGATCTCATACATCACAATTCATCATTCATCACAACTTCTGGCCATATCACATCACATGATCAATCGCTGCAAAAACAAGTTAGACGTCCTCTAATTGTTGTTGCATCTTTTACGTGGCTGCAATTGGGTTCTAGCAAGAACGTTTTCTTACCTACGAATAACCACAACGTGATTTTGTCAACTTCTATTTACCCTTCATAAGGACCCTTTTCATCGAATCCGCTCCAACTAAAGTGGGAGAGACAGACACCCGCCAGCCACCTTATGCAACTAGTGCATGTCAATCGGTGGAACCGGTCTCACGTAAGCGTACGTGTAAGGTTGGTCCGGGCCGCTTCATCCCACAATTCCGTTGAAGCAAGAAAAGACTAGTAGTGGCAAGTAAGTTGACAAGCTCCACGCCCACAACAAAATTGTGTTCTACTCGTGCAAAGAGAACTACGCATAGACCTAGCTCATGATGCCACTATTGGGGAATGTTGCAGAAAATTAAAATTTTTCCTACGGTTTCACCAAGATTCATCTATGAGTTCATCTAAGCAACGAGTCAAGAGGAAGAGTTTGCATCTACATACCACTTGTAGATCGAGTGCGGAAGCGTTCAAGGGGATGGTGATGATGGAGACGTACTCGTCGTGATTCGGATCACCGATGAACAAGTGCTGAACGGACAGCACCTCCGCGTTCAACACACGTACGGGACGGTCGGCGTCTCCTCCGTCTTGATCCAGCAAGGAGTAAGGAGAGGTTGAGGAAGGCAGCTCCAAGGGCAGCACGACGGCGTGGTGCGGTTGGTGCAGCAGTATTCCGACAGAGCTTCGCCGAGCACGTACGAAGGAGGAGAGGTGTTGGGGAGGGGAGGGGCTGCGCCTTGAGTTGTGGCATGCAGCAGCCCTCCCCTCACCCCTCTATATATAGGAGGAGAGGAGCAAGGGGGCCGGCCCTCTAGGGGAAACCCTAGAGGAGGGCGGCGGCCAAAGGGTGGGGGGCTTGCCCCCCAAGCAAGGGGGGTGCACCCCCTTTAGGGTTTCCCCCCCAACCCTAGGCGCATGGGCCCAAGGGGGGGGCGCGCCAAGCCCACTAGGGGCTGGCTGCTACCCCTACGCAGCCCAAGTGGCCCCCCGGGAGGGGTGGTCCCTCCCGGTGGACCCCCGGAACCTTTCCGGTGGTCCCGGTACAATACCGGTATGACCCCGAAACTTTCCGGTGCCCGTTTAACAACTTCCCATATATAAAACTTTACCTCCGGACCATTCCGGAACTCCTTGTGACATCCGGGATCTCATCCGGGACTCCGAACAACATTCGGTAATCACATACTTGTCTTCCTGATAACCCTAGCGTCACCGAACCTTAAGTGTGTAGACCCTACGGGTTCGGGAGACATGCAGACATGACCGAGACTCTCCGGTCAATAACCAACAGCGGGACCTGGATACCCATGTTGGCTCCCACATGCTCCTCGATGATGTCATCGGATGAACCACGATGTCGAGGATTCGATCAAACCCCGTATACAATTCCCTTTGTCAATCGGTACGTTACTTGCCCGAGACCCGATCGTCGGTATCCCAATACCTTGTTCAGTCTCGTTACCGGCAAGTCACTTTACTCATACCGTAATGCATGATCCCGTGACCAAACACTTGGTCACCTTGAGCTCATTATGATGATGCATTACCGAGTGGGCCCAGAGATACCTCTCCGTCATACGGAGTGACAAATCCCAGTCTCGATCCGTGTCAACCCAACAGACACTTTCGGAGATACCTGTAGTGCACCTTTATAATCACCCAGTTACGTTGTGACGTTTGGTACACCCAAAGCACTCCTACGGTATCCGGGAGTTACACGATCTCATGGTCGAAGGAAGAGATACTTGACATTGGAAAAGCTCTAGCAAATGAACTAACCGACCTTTGTGCTATGCTTAAGATTGGGTCTTGTCCATCACATCATTCTCCTAATGATGTGATCCCGTTATCAACGACATCCAATGTCCATAGCCAGGAAACCATGACTATCTGTTGATCACAACAAGCTAGTCAACTAGAGGCTCACTAGGGACATATTGTGGTCTATGTATTCACACGTGTATTACGATTTCCGGATAATACAGCTATAGCATGAATAAAAGACTATTATCATGAACAAAGAAATATAATAATAATACTTCTATTATTGCCTCTAGGGCATATTTCCAACACCTTGTAGATCGCTAAGCGGAAGCATTCAAGAGAACGGGGTTGAAGGAGTCATACTCGTCGTGATCCAAATCACCGAAGATCCTAGTGCCGAACGGACGGCACCTCCGCGTTCAACACATGTACAGCCCGGTGACGTCTCCCATGCCTTGATCCAGCAAGGAGAGAGGGAGAGGTTGAGGAAGACTCCATCCAGCAGCAGCATAACGGCGTGGTGGTGGTGGAGGAGCGTGGCAATCCTGCAGGGCTTCGCCAAGCACCGCGGGAGAGGAGGAGAACTTGGGAGAGGGGGAGGGCTGCGCCAGAACTTCGGTGCGGCTGCCCTCCCACCCCCCAGATATATATAGGGGCAAGGGAGAGGGGGGGCGGCCCCATCAGATCCAATCTGAGGAGGGGGCGGCGGCCAGGGGGGTTGCCTTGCCCCCCAAGGCAAGGGGGGCGCCCCCCTTTAGGGTTTCCCCAAGCCCTAGGCGCCTTGGGCCTTGGTGGGGGGCGCACCAGCCCACCTGGGGCTGTTCCCCTCCCACACTTGGCCCATGCAGCCCCCTGGGGCCGGTGGCCCCACTTGGTGGACCCCCGGGACCCTCCCGGTGGTCCCGGTACGTTACCGATAAAACCCGAAACTTTTCCGGTGACCAAAACAGGACTTCCCATATATAAATCTTTACCTCCAGACCATTCCGGAACTCCTTATGACGTCCGGGATCTCATCCGGGACTCCGAACAACATTCGGTAACCACATACAAACTTCCTTTATAACCCTAGCGTCATTGAACCTTAAGTGTGTAGACCCTACGGGTTCGGGAATCATGCAGACATGACCGAGACGTTCTCCGGTCAATAACCAACAGCAGGATCTGGATACCCATCTTGGCTCCCATATGTTCCAGGATGATCTCATCGGATGAACCACGATGTCAAGGACTCAATTGATCCCATATACAATTCCCTTTGTCTAGCGGTATTGTACTTGCCCGAGATTCGATCGTCGGTATGCCGATACCTTGTTCAATCTCGTTACCGGCAAGTCTCTTTACTCGTTCCGTAACACATCATCCTGTGATCAACCCCTTGGTCACATTGTGCACATTATGATGATGTCCTACCGAGTGGGCCCAGAGATACCTCTTCGTTACACAGAGTGAAAAATCCCAGTCTCGATTCGTGCCAACCCAACAGACACTTTCGGAGATACCTGTAGTGCACCTTTATAGCCACCCAGTTATGTTGTGACATTTGGTACACCCAAAGCATTCCTACGATATCCGGGAGTTGCACAATCTCATGGTCTAAGGAAATGATACTTGACATTAGAAAAGCCTTAGCATACGAACTACGATCTTTGTGCTAGGCTTAGGATTGGGTCTTGTCCATCACATCATTCTCCTAATGATGTGATCTCGTTATCAATGACATCCAATGTCCATGGTCAGGAAACCGTAACCATCTATTTATCAACGAGCTAGTTAACTAGAGGCTTACTAGGGACATGGTGTTGTCTATGTACCCACACATGTATCTGAGTTTCCTATCAATACAATTATAGCATGGATAATAAACGATTATCATGAACAAGGAAATATAATAATAATAAATAATTTATTATTGCCTCTAGGGCATATTTCCAATAAAGTTTGCTAAACCAAAGCTCTGACATAGACTCTTCCTGAAAGTAAGATGAATTGCAATTGTTTGATGACTAAGAATGAAGTTTGCTAGTTTTCAAGAAAGTTTATGGTCTATGCTTTATCATGTGAATTGCTTGTTACTAGTTCGTGAAAAGTTTTATGAGATGAACTACTGTTATGACATATAATGATGCTAGTAAAGGTGATTGAAATTATCATTGATCAAACTTGTGCACCTTCTAGCATTCACACTTCATAAATTCTTTCTTTATCATTTACCTACTCGAGGACGAGTAGGAATTAAGCTTGGGGATGCTGATACGTCTCCAACGTATCTATAATTTATGAAGCATTCATGCTATATTATTATATGTTTTGAATGATTATGGGCTTTATTTTACACTTTCATATTACTTTTGGGACGAACCTATTAACCGGAGGCCCAGCCCATATTGTTGTTTTATTGCCTGTTTCAGTATTTCGAAGAAAAGGAATATCAAACGGAGTCCACACGGAATGAAACCTTCGGCATCGTGATTTTCTGGGATTATCATCCTGGAGGCTTGGAGATCAAGTCAGAAGATCCTCAAGGTGCCCAGGAGATAGGGGGGCGCCCCCCCCCCTACAGGGCACGGCCCCTGTCTCGTGGACCCCTCGAGCACCCTCTCGACTGACTTCTTTCACCTATATATGCCTACGTACCCTAAAAACATCGAATATCAAGATAGATCGAGAGTTCCGCCGTCGCAAGCCTCTGTAGCCAACAAAAACCTCTCGGGAGCCCTTCCCGGCACCCTACCGTAGGGGGGATCCTTCACCGGTAGCCATCTTCATCATCCCGACGCTCTCCATGACGAGGAGGGAGTAGTTCACCCTCGGGGCTGAGGGTATGTACCAGTAGCTATGTGTTTGATCTCTCTCTCTCTCTCTCTCTCTCTCTCGTGTTCTCTCTCGTGTTCCCTCTATGGCACGATCTTGATGTATCCCGAGCTTTGCTATTGTAGTTGGATCTGATGATGTTTCTCCCCCTCTACTCTCTTGTGATGAATTGAGTTTCCCCTTTGAAGTTATTTTATCGGATTGAGTCTTTTATGAGAACACTTGATGTATGTCTTGCCGTGCTTATCTGTGGTGACATTGGGATATCATGTGCCTCTTGATGTATGTTTTCGTGACCAACTTGCGGGTTCTGCCCATGAACCTATCCATAGGGGTTGGCACACGTTCTTGACTCTCTGGTAGAAACTTTGGGGCACTCTTTGAAGTACTTTGTGTTGGTTGAATAGATGAATCTGAGATTGTGTGATGCATATCATATAATCATGCCCACGGATACTTGAGGTGACAATGGAGTATCTAGGTGACATTAGGGTTTTGGTTGATTTGTGTCTTAAGGTGTTATTCTAGTACGAACTCTTTAATAGATCGATCCAAAAGAATAACTTTGAGGTGGTTTCGTACCCTACCATAATCTCTTCGTTTGTTCTCCGCTATTAGTGGCTTTGGAGTGGCTCTTTGTTGCATGTTGAGGGATTGTTATATGATCTATCTATGTTATTATTGTTGAGAGAACTTGCACTAGTGAAAGTATGAACCCTAGGACTTGTTTCCTATCATTACAAAAACCTTTATCTACCATCCATATTGCACTTATATCACCATCTCTTTGCCGAACTAGTGCACCTATACAATTTACCATTGTATTGGGTGTGTTGGGGACACAAGAGACTCTTTGTTATTTGGTTGCAGGGTTGTTTGAGAGAGACCATCTTCATCCTATGCCTCGTACGGATTGATAAACCTTAGGTCATCCACTTGAGGGAAATTTGCTACTGTCCTACAAACCTGTGCACTTGCAGGCCCAACAACGTCTACAAGAAGAAGGTTGTGTAGTAGACACCAGCCACCTCGATGATCAGCTCATAGAGCTGCAAGAACTCCGCGGGGTCGGGGGTGCCGTCATAGCGAGGAGGCGGGTCCGGCTTGAACTTGCCCGGCCAGGCGACGCTACACAGCTCAGGGATGAAGGAGCGGCATGCTGTTGTGGTCACCAGGGCCCCTTGCTGCCGCGGGGCTTGCTCTTGATGGTACCTGCGCACTGCCGCCATAGGCAGTACGCGGTCTTGTCGTGCCGGCGTAGGGAGCACGGGGGCGCCTTCTTGAGGCTGAGGGATTTCTTGACAGCTTCCTTCTTCCCGTGTGGGTGCCGGACGCGGTGGGTCACACCCAGGGGCCGCGCGCCTTGGCGCCAGGGTGCGGTCCTGGGGCAGAGGTGGTGGAGGCGCTCCATGAGCCACGTCGCCCGTTCCTGGCGGAGGGCGAGGCAATGAGAGGGACGGCGTGGGAGAGTCCCCTGCGACACTGACGAGCTCGGTGATGCAAGCAAGCCATTCCTCGTAGAGGTCGTCGACGGGCCAGTAACGCAGGAGCTCGCGAGCCATCAGCAACACGGCCTGCACGTCCATGGGGGCGCGACGTGCGTGGGACGACGAACCAGCTGGGGTCAGCGACGGAGTGGCGGTGCAGCAGTCCCGCCGTACCGAGAGGTGTAGCAAGGATGCCTGCTGCTCGTTCTCCGCTGGGCCGGTGGCGGCGTTAGCGGCAGGCGATGGAGAACAACGGGGAGGTCTGCCGACACGAGCTGTCTAAGCGACGCGTGCGGCGAGAGCGGCCCGGCGCTCAGCGCGGGCTCGACGGGCATCAGACATGGATGCGAGGAAGCGATGGGGCGCGGATCAGCGGAAGGAAGGCTTTTGCGCACCCCTACCTGGCATGCCAAATGTCGGATTTAGGGTTCCGGCAAAACCCTTGAGGTTCAAACACTGGGGTGCGCATGAAGATTTCCCCCTACCGAATCTCGCCTCGCCGCCATCTCTAAGCTTTGCACGATGAACTCACAACACAAGAGACACTAGATTTATACTGGTTCAGGCCACCATCGCGGTGTAATACCCTACTCTAGTGTGGTGGTGGTGGATTGCCTCTTGGGCTGATGATGAACAGTACAGAGGATGAACTTGTCTCGTGAGGTGAGGTGTTCTTGAGCTGGTGTAGTGCTCTAGCAGGAACTGATCGATCCCTTCCTCCCTTTTTCTATGGTGGTGGCTAGTCCTATTTATAGAGGCCCTGGTCCTCTCCCCAAATATTGAGCGGGAATGGATCCAATGACGGCCAATTTGAAAGGAGACAGCTAGTACAAGTTATCCTGACTAAAGGTGGTCTTCGCCTGTCAAAGGCGCTGGTGGTGACACCGTCTTGGGCTCCACGATGACCTCCGTCCTGCCGTCCTGCTAGTCTTGGTCTTGTTGCACCGATATGGAAACCTTTGCCTGATGCCTCGGTACTCCGCACCTGCGCTTGCCCCCTTAGCACCAAAGGGCAAACGAGGACACTGCGCACGCCGGCGCCTGCCTGGCGCCCGCCTGGCCTTGGTCATCATGGCTTGCATCATGGGAGCCTCACGAGGTATCCCTTGCCTTGATCTCTCCACCCCCTCGCGAGCCTGCCTGGTGAGGCTGATCCTGATGAGGCCTTGTGTCGCCCGCCCCGTGAGGCTTGGCCCCTCGCGAGGGTCTTGAGCGCCGGCTGGTGAAGATGGGCCATGCTGGGCCACTGGTGGAGCCACGCCGTGGGCTGCAGGCAGGTAAGTCTGGAGACCCCCGTTCCCAGAACGCCGACATCATGTTACTGGACCATGATGAACCTACGAACTATGAGGAAGAAATGATGAGCCCAGATTCCGCAAAATGGCTTGAGGCCATGAAATCTGAGATGGGGTCCATGTATGAGAACAAAGTGTGGAATTTGGTGGATTTGCCCGATGATCGGCAAGCCATAGAAAATAAATGGATCTTCAAAAAGAAGACTGACGCTAAAGGTAATGTTACTGTCTGCAAAGCTCGACTTGTTGCGAAAGGTTTTCGACAAGTTCAAGGAGTTGACTATGATGAGACTTTCTCACTCGTAGCGATTCTTAAGTCTGTCCGAATCATGTTAGCAATTGTTGCATTTTATGATTATGAAATTTTGCAGATGGATGTCAAAACTGCATTCCTGAATGGATTTCTGGAAGAAGAGTTGTATATGATGGAACCAGAAGGTTTTGTCGATCCAAAGGGTGCTAACAAAGTGTGGAAGCTCCAGCGATCCATTATGGACTGGTGCAAGCCTCTCGGAGTTGGAATGAATGCTTTGATAGTGTGATCAAAGCATATGGTTTTATACAGACTTTTGGAGAAGCATGTATTTACAAGAAAGTGAGTGGGAGCTCTGTAGCATTTCTAATATTATATGTGGATGACATATTGTTGATTGGAAATGATATAGAATTTCTGGATAGTATAAATGGATACTTGAATAAGAGTTTTTCAATGAAATACCTCGGTGAAGCTGCTTACATAATGGGCATCAAGATCTATAGAGATAGATCTAGATGCTTAATTGGACTTTCACAAAGCACATACCTTGATAAAGTTTTGAAGAAGTTCAAAATGGATCGGTCAAAGAAAGGGTTCTTGCCTGTGTTACAAGGTGTGAAGTTGAGTCAGACTCAATGACCGACCACTACAGAAGATAGAGAGAAAATGAAAGTCATTCCCTATGCTTCAGCCATAGGTTCTATCATGTATGCAATGTTGTGTACCAGACCTGATGTGAGCCTTGCTATAAGTATAGCGGGGAGGTACCAAAGTAATCGCGGAGTGGAGCACTGGACAGCGGTCAAGAACATCCTGAAATACCTAAAAAGGACTAATAATATGTTTCTCGTTTATGGAGGTGAAAAAGAGCTTGTCGTAAATGGTTACATCATCCCAGTTTCTCGCCCTTGTGCTAATAGAGGGCAATTCGATGCAGAGAGCATTGTATAGGTCCCGAAAAGCTTTTCCAATTTCATCAATTAGAAGGTTTATGCCCCATGTGGACCCGGCCCTCCCAGTTTCAGCCTGCACAGAACCATCATGTATGAGAAGCAAGAAAACACGAAAAAAGAGGGAGCATGGATGAAATGATGCACACCGCTAACATGGGCAAGCATGAACTAATCTAGAAGAGGCTTAGGCTCGTCCTATTTTGCGTGAATCAACTTCTTCTCCTGGAATGTACTTACCTCCTTCATCGCAGCGGACAAAATATTTTCATCATGTATTTTGCATGAATCAACTTCTTCTCCTGGAATGTACTTACCTCCTTCATCATAGCGGACAAAATATTTTCATCATGTTGATCACAGCCACATCCGTTTGGGTGCATTTTTGTAGCAAAATAATTGAGTGGGCAATTGGAGCCCTGCCCCCCCCCCCTTTATAATGTTGTGAAGGTTGGACTAGCCAGTCTTTTCATAGTTGGATGGGACTTATCTGAATGGCACATTAAATATCTTCTTCATCATCTCTGTATTGAAGATGATGACCTTGTTGCGGTACCTAAAGTAGCGCAACATATGGTTGGTGTTTATCGCAAAAAACTCAATAAGCTCATTTTCCATAGAGAAATGATTAACATGAAGCAAATATTCAAAATCACCCTGGTGGATTATGGTCTTCTTCATGTCACTGGCCAAGGTGGTAACAAATTCGTGCAATCTCTTTGCTATGAATCATTGACTGAATCCAAATGAAAATCATTGTCTGAATACACCTTGAGCTCATCTTATAATGTAGAGTATTGCCAAAATAAATATCAAAAAGACTGTTAGATGGAAAATATGAAAGCTCGGGGGTGCTCGGCGGGCCTAGGCGCCTAACCAAGGCACCTAGTTGACCAGGGCACCTACAGTGGGCGCCTAGGTCCCACATGCCACACCATGTGCCTTCTGTGGTGCATATCTCTCATCCCCATGGTGAAAAGACCAGACATATTTTCAAGAAATTGTTTTGTAGCCTCTTTGAGGCGAAACCCTGGTGTTATTTCTTGAGGGTTATTTTCGACCAAATGTACCCCTCTTCGGGGATCAAATTTGAAGCAATCGTCATCACCAACTCTAGTGTATCAAGGGGGACAATTGCATCCAAGTAAGTGTCACCATCTCTATCAATGTCACTATCATCCCCTCCATCTCCATACCGTCTATGTACAATTGGTGTGAATCAATTACCATTATCAGTTATTGGTGTTAATTGTTATTATAGTAGTTGATCTTTGTGTGTTTTATGTGGAAAGTTGTACTTTCAAATTGTCATATTTATCATTACACCTCTGAATATGTTCACCGATGACCCACAATTATGGGGGATCTGTCATAGCCTTTTCGAGAAGTAAGAATGTTGAACCAAACAAGGAGCAGAAGGTTATTTTCAGCAATATTGCAGTGTAAATGTTGTAAAGATAATTTGATAAGTTGTTTGATAGCAAGATAATTTTCAACAAGATAAGTGGTAACAAAATTAATGTTGGGAATTGTTGCATGGAAAAAAATCTACGCACACGCACTAATCTATCCATGGAGATGCATAGCAACGAGGGGGGGAGTGCGTCTACGTACCCTCGTAGACCATAAGCGGAAGTGTTTCACAACGTGGTTGATGTAGTTGAACTTCTTCGTGCTTCAACCGATCAAGTACCGAACGCACGACACCTCCGCGTTCTGCACACATTCAGCTCGGTGATGTCCCTCGCCTTCTTGATCTAGCAAGACGTCAAGGTAGTGGATGAGTTCCGTCAGCATGACTGCATGCTAACAGTGATGGTGAAGTGATCCTCGCAGGGCTTCGCTAAGCACTACAAAAATATGACCGGGGGTGTAAACGGTGGAGTGGGGCGCCGCACACGGCTAGGCAATTGTCTGGTACTCCCTCTGTTCCTTTATGCAAGGTGTATTTGTATTTTGAGGGAGAGGGAAGAGGCCAAGGGGCGCCCCAAGTAGGTCTGAATCCTACTTGGGATCCTGCCCTTGGCCGCGCGCACCCTGCCATATTTGTCAAAGGGGGAAGGAAAGAAGGGGGGAGAGGGAAGGAAGGGGGGATCTGAAGGAAATATACCCTAGAGGCAATAATAAAGTTATTATTTATTTCCTTATTTCATGATAAATGTTTATTATTCATGCTAGAATTGTATTAACCGAAAACTTAGTACATGTGTGAATACATAGGCAAAACATAGTGTCCCTCGTATGCCTCTACTTGACTAGCTCGTTAATCAAAGATGGTTATGTTTCCTAACCATAGACATGTGTTTTCATTTGATGAACGGGATTGATGTCTGCTAGAACTACGTCGGTATTTCCCCAAAGAGGAAGGGATGATGCAGTATAGCGACGGTAGGTATTTCCCTCAGTGATGTGACCAAGGTTATCGAACCAGTAGGAGAACCTCCTCACACCACGTAAACAACACCTGCACACAAATAACAAATACTCGCAACCCGACGTGTTAAAGGGGTTGTCAATCCCTTTCGGGGACGGCGCCTCAAGTAGGCAAATAACGTGAGGTAAAAAGAGGTAGATAGGATAAATAGATCGCGGAACAAATAAATTGCAGCAAGGTATTTTTGTATTTTTGGTTTAATATATCTGAAAATAAATGCAAGAGAAAATAGATCGCAAAGGCAAATATGATGAAAAGAGACCCGGGGGCCGTAGGTTTCACTAGTGGCTTCTCTCAAGAAAAATAGCAAACAGGGGAAAACAATTAATGTTGAGTAATTGATAGAACTTCAAATAATCATGACAATATCCAGGCAATGATCATTATATAGGCATCACATCCAAGATTAGTAGACCGGCTCCTGCCTGCATCTACTACTATTACTCCACACATCGCCCGCTATCTGACATGCATCTAGTGTATTAAGTTCATAAGAAAATGGAGTAATGCGTTAAGAACGATGACATGATGTAGATGAGATCCATTTATCTATTGCGGCAAATATAGATCTCATCTTGTTATCCTTAGTAGCAATGATACATACGTGTCGGTTCCCTTTCTGTCACTGGGATCAAGCACCGTAAGATCGAACCCACTATAAAGCACCTCTTCCCATTGCAAGATAAATAGATCAAGTTGGCCAAACCAAACCCAAATATCAGAGAATAAATACGAGGCTATAAGAAATCATGCATATAATAGATCAAATAAGACTCAAGTAACTTTCATGGATAAAAACATAGATCTGATCATAAACTCAAAGTTCATCAGATCCCAATAAACACATCGACAAAAGACTTACATCATATGGATCTCCAAGAGACCATTGTATTGATAATCAGGAGAAAGAGAGAGGAAGCCATCTAGCTACTAACTACGGACCCGTAGGTCTATAAAGAACTACTAGCGCATCATAGGAGACGCACCAATGGAAGTGGTGAACCCCTCCATGATGGTGTCTAGATTGGATCTCAGTGGTTCTGGACTCTGCGGCAGTTGGATCAATATTTCGTACACTCCCCTAGGGCTTCTGGAATATTTGGGTATTTATAGAGCAAAGAGGCGGTTCGGGGGGCACCCAAGGTGGGCACAACCCCCAGGGCGCGCCTGGGCCTCCTGGCGCGCCCTGGTGGGTGCTGCTCACCTCGAGCAACCCCTCAGGTGCTTCCTTGGCCCGTTGGCTTTCTTCTGGCCCAAAAAAAATCCTCCAGGAGTTGCATTGCGTTTGGACTCCGTTTGATATTGATTTCCTGTGATGTAAAAAACATGCAGAAAACAGCAACTAGCACTGGGCACTATGTCAATAGGTTAATACCAAAAATGATATAAAATGATTGTAAGACATCCAAGAATGATAATATAACAGCATGGAAAAATCAAAAATTATAGATATGTTGGAGACGTATCAGGGATCACATCATTAGGAGAATAATGTGATGGACATGACCCATCCGTTAGCTTAGCATTATGATCGTTACAGTTTCATTCCTACTGCTTTCTTCATAACTTATACATGTTCCTCAAACTATGAGATTATGCAACTCCCGAATAACGGAGGAACACCTTGTGTGCTATCAAACATCACAACGTAAATGGGTGATTATAAAGATGCTCTACAGGTGTCTCTGAAGGTGTTTTTTGGGTTGGCATAGATCGAGATTAGGATTTGTCACTCCGTGTTTCGGAGAGGTATCTCTGGGCCCTCTCGGTAATGCTCATCACTATAAGCCTTGCAAGCAATGTGACTAATGAGTTAGTTGTGGGATGAAGTATTACGGAATGAGTAAAGAGACTTGCGGGTAACGAGATTGAACTAGGTATGATGATACCGACGATTGAATGTCAGGCAAGTAACATACCGATGACAAAGGGGACAACGTATGTTGTTATGAAGTTTGACCGATAAAGATCTTCATAGAATATATAGGAGCCAATATGAGCATCCAGGTTCCGCTATTGGTTATTGCCCAAAGATGTGTCTCAGTCATGTCTACATAGTTCTCAAACCCAGGGTCCGCACGCTTAAGGTTCGATGACGATTTGTGTTAGGAGTTATGTGTTTTGATGACCAAAGTTTGTTCAGAGTCCCACATGAGGGCTGAATAACTCGGAACCACTTGGAACTAATGGGCCATCATGGGCCTTAGTGGAGAGAGAGGAGGGCCACAGGGGCTGACCATGCGCCCTCCCCCCCCCCTAGCAGTCCGAATAGGACTATGGGAAGGGGAGGCGCCCCCTTTCCTACTCCCTCTCCCTCTCCTTCCTTTCCCCTCTCTTCCTTGTAGAGGAATCCTACTATGACTAGGAAGTCCTAGTAGGACTCTCTCTCCTTGGCGCGCCCCCTAGGGCCGGCCGGTCTCCCCCTCCCTCCTTTATATACGGGGGCATGGGGGCACCCTAGAAGACACGAAGTCTTCTCTTAGCCGTGTGTGGTGCCCCCTCCACAGTTACACACCTCGGTCATATCGTCGTAGAGCTTAGGCGAAGCCTTGTGCCAGTAACATCATCATCACCATCACCATGTCATCATGCTGATGGAACCCACCCTCGTCCTCAACTGGATCAAGAGCACGAGGGACGTCATTGAGCTGAACGTGTGCTGAACACAGAGGTGTCGTACGTTTGGTACTTGGATCGGTTGGATCGCGAAGACGTTCGACTACATCAACCGCATTACTAAACGCTTCTGCATTTGGTCTACAATGGTACATAGAGACACTCTCCCCTCTCGTTGCTATGCATCTCCTAGATAGATCTTACGTGATCGTAGGAAAATTTTGAAATTACTACGTTCCCCAACAGAATCCTATTCCCCTCTTTCCTTTCCTTTCCCCTCTTTCCTTCTCCTCCTAGGTCGGCCCAAATGGGGGCGCATCAACCCCTTGTGGCTGGTGTGTTTCCCCTCTTTGCCCATAAGGCCCATATCTTTTGTCGGGGGTGCCCGGAACCCCTTCCGGTGACCCGATGCATACCCGGTACCTTCCGGAACACTTTCGGTGTCCGAATACCATCGTCCTATATATCAATCTTTACCTCTAGACCATTTCAAGACTCCTCGTCATGTCCGTGATCTCATCCAGGACCCCGAACAACATTTGATCACCAAATCACATAACTCATATAATATTATATCATCATTGAATGTTAAGCGTGTGGACCCTACGGGTTTGAGAACTATGTAGACATGACCGAGACTATGGGTAATAACTAATAGAGGAACCTAGATGCCCATATTGGCTCCTACATATTCTATGAATATATTTTATCGGTCGAACCGTTATGACAACATACGTAATTCCCTTTGTCCATCGGTATGTTACTTTCCCGAGATTCGATCGTCGGTATCTTCATACCTAGTTTAATATCGTTACCGACAAGTCTCTTTACTCGTTCCATAATATATCACATGTGACTAACTCCTTAGTCGTTTGCTTGCAAGCTTATGATGTGTATTACTGAGAGGGCCCATAGATACCTCTCCGATACTCGAAGTGACAAATCCTAATCTTGATCTATGCCAACTCAACAAATACCTTCGGAGATACCTGTAGAGCATCTTTATAATCACCCAGTTATGTTGTGATGTTTGATAGCACACAAGGCATTCCTCCAGTATCCGAGAGTTGCATAATCTCATAGTCGAAGGAATATGTATTTGACATGAAGAAAGCAATAGCAATAAAACTGAACGATCATTATGCTAAGATAACGGATCAGCCTTGTCCATCACATCATACTCCTAATGATATGATCCCGTTATCAAATGACAACTCATGTCCATGGTTAGGAAACCTTAACCATCTTTGATCAACGAGCTAGTATAGTAGAGGCTTACTAGGGACACGATATTTGTTTATGTATTCACACATGTATCTAAGTTTCCGATCAATACCATTCTAGCATGAATAATAAATCTTTATCATTATTTAGGAAATATAGTCATAACAATTTTATTATTGCCTCTAGGGCATATTTCTATCAGTCTCCCACTTGCACTAGAGACAATAATCTAGTTCACCTCGCCATGTGATTAACACTCATAGTCCACATCGCCATGTGATCAACACCCAAAGAGTTTACTAAAGTCAATAATCTAGTTCACATCGCCATGTGATTAACACCCAAAGAGTATGATGGTGTGATCATGTTTTGCTTGTGAGAGAGGTTTAGTCAACGGGTCTATCACATTCAGATCCGTATGTATTTTGCAAATTTCTATGTCTACAATGCTCTGCGTGGAGCTATTCTAGCAAATTGCTACCACTTTCAATATGTATCCAAATTGAGTCTCAGAGTCATCTGGATTAGTGTCAAAGCTTGCATTGACATAACTCTTTACGACGAACTCTTTATCACCTCCATAACCGAGAAACATTTCCTTAGTCCTCTTTAGGTACCTAAGTATAATTTTGACCGACGTCCAATGATCTACTCATGGATCACTATTGTACCCCCTTGACAAACACATGGCAAGGCACATAGGTCTGGTACACAGCATGGCATACTTTATAGAACCTATGACTGAGGCATAGGGAATGATTTTCACTCTCTCTCTATATATATATTCTATCGTGGTCGGGTTTTTGAGTCTTGCTCGACTCCACACCTTGTAACACAAGCAAGAACCCTTTCTTTGAATGATCCATTTTGAACTTCTTCAAAACTTCATCAAGGTATGTGCTTTGTGAAAGTACTATCAAGATTCTTGATCTATCTTTATAGATCTTGATCCCAATATATAAGCAGCTTCACCGAGGTCTTTCATTGAAAAATACTTATTCAAGTGTCCTTTTATGCTATCCAAAAATTCTATATCATTTCCGATCAACAATATGTCATCCACATATAATATTAGAAATGTTACAGAGCTCCCACTCACTTTCTTCTAAATACATGCTTCAACATAAGTCTGTATAAAACCATATGCTTTGATCACCTCATCAAAGCATATATTCCAACTCTGAGATGCTTGCACTAGTCCATAGATGGATCGCTGGACTTTGCACACTTTGTTAGCACCTTTAGGATCTAAAAATCCTTCTGGTTGCATCATATACAACTCTTCTTTAAGAAATCCATTACGAAATTCAGTTTTGACATCCATTTGCTAGATTTCATAATTATGAAATGCGGCAATTGCTAAGATGATTCGTACTGACTTAAGCATCACTACGGGTGAGAAGGTCTCATCGTAGTCAACTCCTTGAACTTGTTAAAAACCTTTCGCAACAAGTCAAGCTTTGTAGATGGTGACATTACCATCAGCGTTTGTCTTCTTCTAGAAGATCCATTTATTCTCTATGGCTTGCTGATCATCGGGCAAGTCCACCAAAGTCCATTCTTTGTTCTCATACATGGATCCTATCTCAGATTTCATGGCGGCAAGCCATTTTTCGGAATATGGGCTCATCATAGCTTCTTCATAATTTGTAGGTTCACCATGGTCTAGTAACATGACTTCCAGGACAGGATTACCGCATCACTCTGGTGCGGAACGTGCTCTGTTGGACCTACAAGGTCCAGTAGTAACCTGATCTCAACTTTCATGATCATCATCATTAACTTTACTCTCCAGTTGGTGTAGGCATCACGGGAACAGATTCCTCTAATGTGCTACTTTCCAAATTGAGAGAAGGTACAATTACCTCACCAAGTTCTACTTTCCTCCCACTCACTTCTTTCGAGAGAAACTCCTTCTCTAGAAAGGTTCCATTCTTGGCAACAAAGATCTCGCCTTCGGATCTGTGGTAGAAGGTGTACCCAATTGTTTCCTTAGGGTATCCTATGAAGACGCATTTCTCTGATTTGGGTTCGAGCTTATCAGGTTGAAGCCTTTTGACATAAGTGTCGCAACCCCAAATTTTAAGAAACGACAGCTTAGGTTTCTTGCCAAACCATAGTTCATACAATGTCATTTCAACAGATTTAGATGGTGCCCTATTTAACGTGAATGCGGCTATCTCTAATGCATAACCCCAAAACGATAATGGTAAATCGATAAGAGACATCATAGAACGCACCATATACAATAAAGTACGGTTACAACATTTGCACATGCCATTACGTTGTGGTGTTCCACGTGGCATGAGTTGTGAAACCATTCCACATTGTTTTGAATGAAGGCCAAACTCGTAACTCATATATTCTCTTTCGCGATCAGATCATAGAAACTTTATTTTCTTGTTACGATGAAACTTCACTCTGAAATTCTTTGAACTTTTAAAATGTTTCAGACTTGTTTCATCAAGTAGATATACCCATACCTACTCAAATCATCTGTGAAAGTCAGAAAATAATGATACCCGCCGCGTGCTTCAACACTAATCGGACCTCATACATCGGTATGTATTATTTCGAATAAGCTATTATCTCACTCCATTGTTCTGAAGAACGGAGTTTTAGTCATCTTTCCCATGAAGCATGGTTCACAAGTATTAAATGGTTCATAATCAAGTGATTC
This sequence comes from Triticum dicoccoides, assembly GCF_002162155.2. NCBI lineage: Eukaryota > Viridiplantae > Streptophyta > Magnoliopsida > Poales > Poaceae > Triticum > Triticum dicoccoides. Next base: position 34,593,195 of record NC_041393.1, read on the forward strand.
CAAAAGTCCATCCGTATGGAGTTTTTCATGCGTTTTACACCAATGTGACCTAAACGGCGGTGCCACAAGTATGTTGCACTATCATTATTAACTTTGCATCTTTTGGCATCAATATTATGAATATGTGTATCACTACGATTGAGATTCAAGAAACCATTCACATTGGGTGTATGAGCATAGAAGGTTTAATTCATGTAAACAGCACAACAATTATTCTCTGACTTAAATGAATAATAGTATTGCAATAAACATGATCCAATCATATTCATGCTCAACGCAAACACCAAATAACATTTATTTAGGTTCAACACTAATCCCGAAGTTAGAGGGAGTGTGCGATGGTGATCGTATCAACCTTGGAATTACTTCCAACACACATCGTCACCTCCCTTTTAACTAGTCTCTATTTATTCTGCAACTCCTATTTTGAGTCACTAATCTTTAGCAACTGAACCGGTATCAAATACCCAGGGGCTACTATGAATACTAGTAAGGTACACATCAATAATATGTATATCCTTTGTTCACTTTGCCATCTTTCTTATCCGCCAAGTATTTGGAGCAGTTCCACTTTCAATGACCATTTCCTTTGTAGTAGAGGCACTCAGTTCTAGGCTTGGGTCCAGCTTTGGGCTTCTTCCTAGAAGTGGAAACTTGCTTGCCATTCTTCTTGAAGTTCCCTTTCTTTCCCTTGCCCTTTTTTCTTGAAACTAGTGGTCTTGTTAACCATCAACACTTGATGCTCTTTCTTGATTTCTACCTTCGACGATTTTAGCATCATGAAGAGCTCGGGAATCATTTTCGTCATCCCTTGCATATTATAGTTCATCACGAAGTTATAGTAGCTTGGTGATCGTGACTAGAGAACTTTGTCAATCAATATCTTATCTGGAAGATTAACTCCCACTTGATTCAAGCGATTGTAGTACCCAGACATTCTAAGCACATGCTCCCTGGTTGAGCTATTCTCCTTCATCTTGTAGGCAAAGTACTTGTCAGAGGTCTCATACCCCTCGACACGGGCATGAGTCTGAAATACCATATTCAGCTCTTAGAACATCTCATATGCTCAATGACGTTCAAAACATTTTTGAAGTACCGATTTTAAGTCGTAAAGCATGGCACACTAAACTATTAAGTAGTCATTATATCGAGCTTGCGAAACGCTCATAACGTCTGCATCTGCTCCTGCAATAGGCCTATCACCTAGTAGTGCATCAAGGACATAATTCTTCTGTGCAGCAATGAGGATAATCCTCATATCATGGACCAAGTCCGCATCATTGCTACTATCATCTTTCAACTTAGTTTTCTCTAGGAACATATCAAAAATAGGGGAGCTACAACGCGAGTTATTGATCTACAACATAATTTGCAAATATTATCAGGACTAAGTTCTGGTAAATTTAAGTTCAATTAATCAAATTACTAATGAACTCACACTTAAATTAATATCCCTCGGGTTATCTAAGAGATACATGATCCAAATCAAGTAACCCATGTCCGATCATCATGTGAGATGGGGTAGTCATCAATGATGAACATCTCTATGTTGATCATATCTACTATATGACTCATGTTTGACCTTTCGGTCTCTACTGTTTCGAGGCCATGTATGTACATGCTAGTCTCGTCAAGTTTAACCCAAGTATTTTGCATGTGCAAAACTGTCTTACACACGTTGTATGTGAACATAGAGTCTATCACACCAGATCATCACGTGGTGTCTCGAAACAATGAACTTTCACGATGGTCCATACTCGGGGAGAACACTTATATCTTGAAATTTAGTGAAGGGGTCATCTTATAATGCTACCGTCGTTCTAAGCAAGATAAGATGCATAAAAGATAAGCATCACATGCAATCAAAATATGTGACATGATATGGCCATCATCATCTCATGCTTTTGATCTCCATCTCCAAAGCATCGTCATGATCTCCATCGTCACCGGCTCGACACCTTGATCTCCATCGTTGCATCATGGTCGTCTCACCAACTATTGCTGCTACAACTATTGCTAACGCATAGCGATAAAGCACTATTAGGGAAAACCCTAGCAGTAGCGCTGGTTTTGTGCTCACTAGTAGCGCTGGTAGGTGCGCTACTAATAAGGCGCTACAGCTATTGCTTAGCAGTAATGCGTGCTGGCGTGCGCTACTGCTAGGACAAATAGTTGCAACGTTTGTTCACCCCCACGCTACTGCTAATGAAACTAGTGGCAGCGCGTTTTCTCTCCATCGCTACTAGTATTCATTTTTTATTTTTTTTATTTTTAGTGTATTTATGCGGTTTTCTCTCCATCGTACAAATATTGGTACAATACCAGTTATGAGGTTTACATCATTATGTCCATAACAGTGTGTCAAATGAAGGTGGATTAGGTTCAAGTGGAGGCAATATGTGGTGCATGTCAAAAGTATACTACTAATCCAAACTTGATCTAGTTTGGACTAGTAGTACTTTTGATGTGCACCACATGTTGCCTCCACTTGAATCTAATCCGCCAGCACAAGCTATTTAATCATCATCATAGTCATTATCACCAACAATATTTATTTAATCACCACTAACACTAGCTAATAATAATCATCATAGTCATTACCACCAACACTAGCTATTTTATCATCATAGTAATAGTGTAGCACATCATCATCTTCAAACTTATTTCTAGCTAGCTAATCACTCCTGCTGCTCTCTCGCAGGTAAAATAACATAAAACATGTATAGCTCTCCTCCTTGATCAAGTTGGAGCATGCAGATGAACCTGTCTCCTAATCGTGGGTAGCGCATCTGTTTGATGCCCCCTAGTACTTCTCTGTGCTCCCCCATCACATATTTGGTCCAGCCTTGCATTATTAAGCATCCGTCGCTAATCTTGAATGCACTAAAGTAATCTGTAGGATATCTTGGCCGTAAGCTAATAATACTCATGGTACCTTTAGTCTCGATCCCATAAGGCACAACATTCATCGGGACTCCCTGTTGAAGAACATCGTATGGTAACATACTTAGCAATGAAGTTTAGCTTCAAAAATAATGTATGGAAAAGATGCACTGAGGACAAATATTAAAAATCTTACCATCCTTCCTAAATAGATGTGACCGTAGTTCAGTACGAACACTATTGGTCGCACGTTTTCAGTACTAACATTTCTAAATGCAGGAAGAAAATTTGTCTTGACAGTATCAAGATCCGCAAGCCATGAAACGTAATGACTGAGCTCCTCGCAGTTGAGTTCAGCCCCGGCACAGTATACGGTCCTGTCTACCAAGCGCTGGACATGTTTTCTTGCACCGAAATAAGCTATCAATAGAAATTAATTGTTAACTATTTTTGAATAAACAATATCAAAGACATAAATATGGTTGATAAACTCACATTTTGGTATAACTGGAGGTGTCTGCACATTGACCCAGATGTCGGTATTACCTTCAATATCATCTTCCGGACGAATATCAAAGTTGATAACCATATCAGGCTCAAATGCATAAGTCTTGCAGAGTGCTCGCCATGTTTCGCATCCAAAATAGGTGTAGTCGTCTGAATTGTATAATTTTGTTTGGAAAATATAACCATGCTCGGTCTTCAAGTAAAATTTCTTTACCTCCATAGTACGACTGCAACCTATCTTATCCAATACAAAAACTCTTGCATGGCAGGGGATACGCTAGTAGAATAGTAAAAACAAATTATAAGTTGAAGCAAATGAAGCATATGTCATGCTTAACTACGAAAAAAGACTTGTCGTTGTGACTTACTGTATCCACTTCGAAGTTCTCGTCCAGCTTGATGCTGAAGCGCCTATCATCATCTAGGAAGATTCCGTCGCACAGGCCGCGCTCGTCTTCGCAGTATTTGCAAATACCGAAATCCTTTTCGTCGTCAGACATTTCCTATGTTCATCGTTAAAATATTAATTGAAAATCGATCGAAGACAACTACCAGGATACTCAACACACAAATCTGGGGCACTCAATATTTCCTACATATTCTGGCACAAGTCATGCCAAAATTCACGGAAAAATCCGGCATGACCTTTGCTAAAATAGGACATATCGAGCGCCTGAAATTTGCCGGAGCGGAAATGAATCAACACTCCGGCAAAACATAGGCCACTCGGAGGTATAACCTGCAAACATGACCGGCCACTTGGGCAAGCACATATCCTATTTGAGCAACACAAGATATACATTTCAAAATATCTTATAGGACTCAAATTAGCATGCATTGAATAAGCAAAAGTAAATCATCTCATGCGTGTTCGTACATCGTCGAATATTATCACTAATACATCCCGAATAGTGTCATACATATAACATCACTAATACAACTAAAACCCTAGCACACGACGGGTATCGGTGCGGGCGGTGGACACCCACGGAGAAGGAACCATCACGGGATCATAGCTCCAGTGAGATCCCTGGAGAACCTGCCAGGTATTGGAGAACCTGTGCTCCAACGCAAACAAGTAGCGACGGACGTGCGCGTCCTCCTCACTGACACGGTGACGCACCACCTCTGCGGGGTCCTCGAGCCTCTGGACCGTCACTGGCCCACGCGACCGCCACCAAAGAAGGTTCGGGTCAACGACAGGCTGGCTTCTCACCAACATGTGCCCCCCGGTAGGTAGCGCCTCCCAGTACCACCCCGGCAGAGCCCAGTCCCGGACATGGCCCATCTGGTCAAGCAGGTGTCGTCCTCCATCGACTCGACGACGAGGAAGCGGCATAGGCATCGTCCACGTCGATGCGGGAAAAATTGCTTTAACTAAAAAAATAGCAACAAGTTCTTACTAACTAGTTCTATTAATTCAATTAGTTCTTACTGAAAATAAACTTACTATAAATAAAAATAAACTAGTACCTAGCTAATTAGTACCTAGTTCTTACTAACTAATTAGTACCTAGGAACTACTGCCCTAATTAAATAGGGTTAATACTAATTATAATTAACTAACTAGCACTAAAAATAGCCTAGGGTTCATACTAAATAGCTAGGGTTCATACTAAGCAAACAAGAGGGATCGGAAGGGGAGAGTGCTTACAGAGGGCGGGGAGAGAGATGGGGTCGGGGGTGACGGCGGCACCGAGGCGCGGCGAGGCGGGGTCGGGGGAGACGGCGGCGAGGCGGGTTGAGGGAGACGGCGGTGAGACGGGGCCGAGGGAGACGGCGGCGAGGCGGGGTCGGGGGAGACGGCGGCGAGACGGGGTCGAGGGAGACGGTGGCGAGACGACGACGAGGCAGAGGCGACGAGGGGGAGAAGAGAGAGTGGGGAATTGGGGAAGGAAGCAGAGGAGAGGGAATCAGGCCGCATGGGGGGTTAGGTGAAAATAGCTTTAACAGTAGCGTGGGGAGGAAAAACGCGTTGCTACTAAAATCCGTAGTAGTAGCGCCGTTTCTAGAAGGGCGCTACTACTATACCTAGCACGTCGGGAACGATGTGGCAATTATAGTAGTAGCGCGTTCTGTTCCTGCCGCGCTACTGCTAAGGGGGTAATAGTAGCGCGGTTTTGGCAGACGCGCTACTGCTAAGTAGCAGTAGCGCCTCATTTTAACACGCGCTACTGGTATGTATAAGGTTTTCCCTAGTAGTGAAGTAAAGCAATTACATGGCATTTGCATTTCATACAATAAAGAGACAACCATAAGGCTCCTGTCGGTTGCTGATAAATTACAAAATATGATCATCTCATACAATAACGTATATCACATCATGTCTTACCATATCGCATCACAACATACCCTGCAAAACAAGTTAGACGTCCTCTACTTTGTTGTTGCAAGTTTTACGTGGCTGCTATGGATTTCTAGCAAGAACTGTTCTTACCTACGGCAAAAACCACAACGGTGATTTATCAAGTTTGTTGTTTTAACCTTCTTCAAGGACCGACCGCAGTCAAATTCGATTCAACTAAAGTAGGAGAAACCGACACCCGCCAGCAACCTTTATGCAAAACTAGTTGTATGTCAGTCTGTGAAACTGATCTCATGTGCGTGGACATGTAAGGTTGGTCCGGGCCGCTTCATCTCGCAATGTCGCCGAATCAAAATAAGACATTGGTGGTAAGCAGTATGAACATCACCGCCCACAACTTCTTTGTGTTCTACTCGTGCATATCATCTATGCATAGACCTCGCTCATGATGCCACTATTGGGAACCATTGCATGGAAAACAAAAAGAATTCTACGCACATGCAATGATCTATCCTTGGAGATGCATAGCAACGAGGGGAAGAGTGCGTATACGTACCTCGTAGACCGTAAGCGGAAGTGTTTCACAACGCGGTTGATGTACTCGAACTTCTTTGTGTTTCAACCGATCAAGTACCGAATGCACGGCACCTCCGCGTTCTACACACGTTCAGCTCGGTGACGTCCCTCGCCTTCTTGATCCAGCAAGATGTCGAGGCAGTAGATGAGTTCCGTCAACACGACGGCGTGGTGACGGTGATGTGTAGTGATCTCCGCAGGGCTTCGTCTAAGCACTACGAAAATATGACCGGGGTGTAAAGGGTGGAGGGGGCTCCGCACACGGATTGGCAATTGTCTAGTATGTGCTAGGTGTCCCCCTCCTCATATACATAGGTGGTAGGGAGAGGGGAGAGGCCATGGGGCGCTCCAAGTAGGTCTGAATCCTACTTGGGCTCCTGCCCTTGGCCGCACCCCCTGCCATATTTGTCCGAGGGCGAAGGAAAGAAGGGAGGAGAGGGAAGGAAGGGGGAATCCTATTCGGGAGCTCCTATGTGTCGCGTTCTGCGGCAAAGTGTCGGGCGAACGCATAGAGGGAGCCTGAAATGGGCCGGCCCAGTAGTGCACTGTATCGCAAAATCGAAAAACAAACAAAATTAAAACATGCGAGCCCCTGCACAGAATCGAATAAAGGACCTCAAGTAGAAGCGCACGCGACGTTTGCCAACAGACCACACAAACTTTATTGAGATATACGGAGCGCAGAGTTTTAAGAACCATCTACTCCTATAGACATACTGTAGATAACTAAACGATACTGTATGAGCATTGTAGCTAATGCGTTTTTCTAAAACTAAACACTTTTCAAAAATCGAATTGTTTTTAAAGCACTATAGATAATGCATTTTTTAAAGCACGAACATTTTTTGAATTTTTAGCACAAATTTTGAAACAAAGAACAACTTTGAAAAATCCTGAACAAATTTGGAAGCGTGAATTTGTTTTGAATACGAGAACAAAATTTTAAAATCTGATACATTTTCTGAATTTTGAAAGTTTTAAACTTTTTTGTGTAATGAGTACAATTTTTGAATTTTAGGAACATTGTTTGAAAACAAGAACGTTTTGGAATTTATGAACAATTTTTTAAAGCACGAACATTTTTTGAATCTTGCGAAATTTTTTAGAAATGAAGAACAAATTTCGAAGCACGAACAATTTTTTAAAGCACAAACATTTTTTGAATCTTGAGAACAAATTTTGAAATGGAGAATAATTTTGAAAAATCCCGAACTAATTTGGAAGCACAAACATTTTTAAAATATATGAACAAAAAATTCAAATCCAGTACATTTTCTGAATTTTGAAAGTTTTGAACTTTTTTTCGTAATGAGAACAGTTTTTGAATTTTGTGAACATTTTTTCAAACTGGACCCTTTTTGGAGATGCAAACAAAATTCAGATTTTTTTCAATATTTTTTAAAAAAGAGAAGAAAAGAAAAGGAAATAGAAAACCAAAGAAAGAAAACAAAAAAAGGAATAGAAATAACTAAAAACAAAAAATAAGAAGAAAAAACAAAAAAGAAAAAAGAAAACTCGGATCAAGAACCTTCTGGAAGGTTCCCAAAATCGGACAAGAACCATCCAGAAGGTTCTCGAAACCGGAAACCGATCCCACGTAAAAAAACCGCTAACTGGGCCGGCCCGTTTACTATCAAACATGTGCGGTAGGTCGACTACTTGCTGCAGAAAGCGGCGAATAGGGATTTCCCTCCTATGTGACACTCTCTGCGTGGGGAGACTTCGACTGGGCCGGCCCCAGAAGACAGCGACAGCAACAGAAAAATCAAAAGTGCACTGTAGCTAAAAAAACTTATACTCCCTCCTCCCATTTTATTCATTTTGATGATAAATATTTCCGGACGGAGGGAGTACACGTTAGCGGGGATTCGATCACACGACGCTCTGCTACAGAGCATGAGTCCTTGCCAACTGAGCTAGCGGTTGAAACTGAACAAATTGCTAGTAATAAATTTAAAGAACAAACAAGTTGCGTAGATCCGAATTAGTTTAGGAATTTTGAAAGCAATATTTTTTCAAAAAACAGAATGTTGTGTGAAAGGCAAACACTTACCAAATTTGTGAACAAATTCCTAAAAGCTTAAAATATTCGAAAAACAAGAACATTTTTTGAAAATCTTGAACATTTTTTTTGGAACCAGAACATGTTTACAAATTTCAAAACAAAATTTGGAAAGGTGAACATATTTTGAAATTCCTGAACAAAATTTCCAAACACGATTTTTTAAAAACTTGTGAACAATTTTTAAAACTGGCACATTTTTTGAAACTTCTGAAAAATGAAAACATGAACAGTTTTTAAAAACATGAACATTCTCTAAAAAAATGTAAAAAAAATTGAGCAAAAACATCCCGAATAAATTTTGTAAAAACAACAACAATTTTTTAAATGCCCGAACAATTTTTGAAAAATGCAAACAGTTTTTGAATTTCGAACATTTTTTTAAACACGATTTTTTTAAAAAAATTTGGAACTTTTTAGAAACACAAACAAATTTTGGAGTTTCTGAACAATTTTCAGGAGAAACAAAAAAAGAAAAAAAACAGAAAACAGAAAAATAGAAAAATAGAAAAAATAAAAAGAACAAAACCCCAAGAAGAAACAGGAAAAACGGTCAAAAAAGAAAAAACGGTTCAGGGAACCTTATAGATGGTTCCCAAAACCGGATGGCTAGCTCTGGTTTAATGGGCTATCCCATTGCTAGTGATGGGGGGTATTGCGTGTGCATTATGTCGACATTTTGCCGCAATGAGCGGCGCATAGGATTTTCCTCCTGTTCCACTCTTTCCTTTCCCTTCCCCTCTTTCCTTCTCCTCCTAGGCCGGCCCATATGGGGGGGGGGGGCACCAGCCCCTTGTGGCTTGTGTGTTTCCCCTCTTGGCCCATAAGGCCCATATCTTTTGCGGGGGTGCCCGAAACCCCTTCTGGTGACCCGATATGTACTCGGTACCCTTCGGAACACTTTTGGTGTTCGAATACCATCGTCATATATATCAATCTTTACCTCTCCGCCATTTTGAGACTCCTCGTCATGTCCGTGATCTCATCCAGGACTCCGAACAACATTCGGTCACCAAATCACATAACTCATATAATACCATATTGTCATCCAACGTTAAGCGTGCGGACCCTACGGGTTTGAGAACTATGTAGACATGACCGAGACACCTCTCCGGTCAATAATCAATAGCGGAACCTGGATGTCCACATTGTCTCCTACATATTCTACAAAGATCTTTTATCGGTCGAACTGTTATGACAACATACGTAATTCCTTTTGTCCATCGGTATGTTACTTGCCCGAGATTCGATTGTCGGTATCCTCATACCTAGTTCAATCTCGTTACCGGCAAGTCTCTTTACTCGTTCCGTAATACATCACCTCATGACTAACTCCTTAGTCGTTTGCTTGCAAGCTTATGATGTGTATTACCAAGAGGGCCCAGAGATACCTCTCCGATACTCGGAGTGACAAATCCTAATCTCGATCTACGCCGACTGAACAAACACCTTCGGAGATACCTGTAGAGCATCTTTATAATCACCTAGTTACGTTATGACGTTTGATAGCACACAAGGCATTCCTCCGGTATCCGGGAGTTGCATAATCTCATAGTCGAAGGAATATGTATTTGACATGAAGAAAGCAATAGCAATAAAACTGAACGGTCATTATGCTAAGCTAACGGATCGGTCTTTTCCATCACATCTTTCTCCTAATGATGTGATCCCGTTATCAAATGACAACTCATGTCCATGGTTAGAAAACCTTAACCATCTTTGATCAACGAGTTAGTCTAGTAAAGGCTTACTAGGGACACGATATTTATTTATGTATTCACACATGTATCTAAGTTTCCGATCAATACAATTCTAGCATGAATAATAAACCTTTATCATGATTTAGGAAATATAATAATAACCATTTTATTATTGCCTATAGGGCATATTTCCATCAATTAATAGAGTACAACAAGTGGCTCAATCGGTATGTATGCTAAGGACAAGCCGGTGGTGTTTCTTATAATAGCTAAAACTCTTTTGAGGACACACGGGAATTTTGTCAAGTTACTTTCACCATGATTCATGAAGTTACCGTTCGTTGATTTGATAAGTGTTGTGTGGGTGGACCGTAGGTAAGTATTGTCCTTACTTGAACAATTACCTACTTATGATTGTACCCTCCATGCAAGCATCCGCAAATACAAGAAACGTAATGAAGATACACCTAACCATAGCACTGAACATTAGGATCCAAAACAACCCCTTATGGAATAATTCATAAACTAGGGTTTGGGCTTTTATCACTCTCGCAACCCATCATCATAAACTAATTCGATAATGTCTTCCTTTAGGCCCAATGATGATAAAGTGTCGTGTAGTCAACATTCACATTACACCACAAGAGGAAGGACAACACAACATATCAAAAACATTAAACGCATTCAACTTCACATAATTACTAGCAACAAGACTTGTCCCATGTCCCCAAGAACTAATGGATCTACTCACCATAAGTATTGGCTTTTTCGTCGACGATGTAGATATTTTCCATACTCGGTGTATTTGGTGATGTTAGAAAATCTGCCAGTTGAGAACACACCAGGCCCAACAGGCCCTTGCCTCCCGGGTCGCTCGCGCGTGCGGCTCCGGAGGCTCCCCCAACCCTAGAACAACCAGACCCTCAGATTACCTCCTCCGGCCGCTGGCGGCGCCGCCCGCGCCCAGCCGCCGAAGGCGGCGGGTGCTGGCGGCGCCCTCCTATGGATCCCCTTCGCACGGAGAGGGACGTCTCCGGGGGCGGCCATGGTGGTGGGGGGATCGGCGACGCGATTCGCGGCGATGGTCGCCGACGCACAACGGATAACGCGATGGAGAGGCGAATCCAGGCGAGCTGCTGCAGAATGGTGGAGGTTGGTAGCGTGCGGGCGCTGATGGTGGCGACGGCGCGAGCTCAACCATGGAGGCGGCGGCGCCGAGGAGATCCTGGCGGGCAGCGAGCGAACGGTTGCCTCCGCGTGAGGGGCTTGCGGTGGTGCTCCGTGGGCGCTGGATTTGTGGATGGAGGTGCGGGCCGGATCTGAATCGTCTCAGATTCGATCGGGGTCATTGGGGTTGTTTCCATCGCCTGGCAGTCCCCTGGTGTGGGTGAAGGCCGATGTGGTGGAGCAGGCCCTTGCACAACGTGGTAGGAAGCGACAACTCCTCGTCTAGATTCATGGTGGCGTGTTCTCTCGGCAGTGCAGGTGTGGGAGGATCATGACTGTGCAGCTTCGTCAGTAATTTGCTGTGGTAACGACAGTGCGAGGGTTCATGGACAGTGCTTCCCCAACCCTTGAGGTGTGGAGATGAGTGACATTATAGATGAAAGTCCTGTCCGGTTTTGGCCAGGCCGGCGGCGATGGCACCTGCGGGTGTCATTTCCTTCCCTGGAGGCGTTGCTGAGTGTGTCCCATTTCCCTTGTCTTCTTGGTGTTAGCAGTTGTCTCCGAGCGAAAGCCTTGATTCGGTGTGGAATCGGCACGATGGCGGCGTCTTCGAGGTCGTACCTTTGTTGGGAGCATCGTGCCAGGAGACATGGTTTGGAGGTCCTATGTTGCGCTCCACCAGTGTTCGCCGATGCCTTGTTCGTCCTTCTCCGGTGCAATGTACGGTCGTTGGTGGTGAATCCAAGACGGTGCCTGTCTCGGTCGGATCGGGTCCCGCCATCCTCTTGCCACCTCCTTTAGGCATCAAGGGGGGATGGTGCGTTGACGAGGGAAGCTTGGTGGGAGCTGTTGTTCTTCGGAGGTAACTGGCATCGGTCGAGACGCGGCGAGGTTTTCGTATTAGGGTAGGGTCTTTTGCGTCGTAGTTGTGTCGTTGTTGATGGTTGTCTTTGGACTAGCCGGTTGTGGAGTGGGCGCTACGCTCGTTGTTCGCAACGAGTTGTAGCCGTCTTGTACTTGTAATTCTCTTCTTCTGTAAAGGTATTGTACGCAATTTGCGTACTCTCGGGAAAAAAAAAACTGTTAGAAAAGTTTTCTATGGTTTGGTACAAACGTACTAGAACTTGAATTATTATTTTGAAAGAAATACATGGAGTACGTGAGAGGATTGCATCACTCGACGCAGACACCGCGTACTACACCACAGCGCCGTACCACATAGACCCCGGACGCAGAAACCCAGAGGCAAAGGAAGGAACCGATGAGCTGAGGTCAGGTCAGGTATCCCAAGCCCACACTCAACCGAAAGCCAGCATGAATGCAACCCTCCCCTCCACAGCACAGCACAGACCCAGAGGCAGCAGCAGCAGGCAGAAGAGGAAAACCAAACAGTCCATCCGGCCCGCTAGCTGACACGCCACCCCCGCACGGCCGCACCCGAGGCGACGAGAAAAAGTTTGCGCCAAAAAACAAACGGCACCCGAAGCGGGCAAGCAGGGGGCGGGCGCAAGCAAGCGCGAGGCAGGCCACCACCCGCGCCGCGGCAGCGCAGCAGCAGCGCGGCATGGGCGCAACACTAAAAAGAAGCGACGCCACCTCCTCCTCCTCCCCTCTCTCTCCTCCTCCCCCGCTCCCCACCCCTCTCCCCTCCCGCTCCGTGGCGAGCAGCCCCGGGGTTCCGCTCGCGGGCGTGTGATCTGTGCGGCGAAGCCCTGAGGTGGGATGGAGGAGCCGCGGGATGGCGGGTTTGGAGGGGGCGGGGCGGTGCGGGAGCTGGTGCTGATGCAGCAGGAGCGGCGGCGGCGGCGGGAGGAGGAGGAGGAGGAGGTGCGGCGCCAGATGTTCGGGGGAGGCGCCGCGTTCCACGCGGCGGCGGCCGCGGCCGCGCTGGGCCAGCAGCAGCAGCACCAGCAGGCGGCGGAGTACGCGGAGCTCGCGGCCGGGGGCGCCGCCGGAGGCGCGTTCTACGAGAGCGAGGCGGGCGGGTCGTCCGAGCCCGAGCCGCACGGGGCGTCCGACCGCCCGCGCGGGGGCGGGGGGTCCGGCAGCAAGCGCACCCGCGCCGCCGAGGTGCACAACCTCTCCGAGAAGGTGGTGGCCCGCTTCCCCTGAGTTTCGCTCTGCTTTTCTGCTCTTCTCGCCCTGTACGTTTTCCGGCCGCTCATTGTTCGCTTGCTTGCTTGCTTGATTGGGGCGCAGCGGCGGAGGAGCAGGATCAACGAGAAGATGAAGGCGCTGCAGAGCCTGATACCCAATTCCAACAAGGTCGGCAGCGCAACAAAACTAACCACTGTACCACTTCATTTTTCTTTTTCGTCCCTGAATTCGGGGCTACTGAGTTTCGTCGTGCTTCTGTGGTTGCAGACTGACAAGGCATCCATGCTCGACGAGGCCATTGAGTATCTGAAGCAACTGCAGCTCCAAGTACAGGTCAGTAAATGCATCTCTGGATGGCTGGTTGATGTCTGAGTAGAGGCTAACTTGCTAGTGCATTTATTTTAACTGATGGTCCAAACTGCAAACATTGACGTTGGAGTAAGTGTTTTACTGTGGGTGTTGTCCTTATTGATTCTTTATCCAATCCATAGCGAAGTAATGCTGGCGAAAATTTCCACATAGCACAGCAGTGGCCACTTTCTGTTTTCTAGCCATATCTTATAGAACTGTTGATTTCCTTGGGTTCACACTGGGATTTGTAATGCTGATCAAAACGTTGATATGTTAGGGCTAGTTTCCTAGTGCGGATGCACTTCGGCAAATGCCGTGCCAATTGACATTTATGCTAGCTAGCTTGCTATATTCAGTTGGTAGGTGCTAATAATTAAACTGTGCGTTTAAAATTTAAATATACAGCTCAAATGCAAGTATTAATACAGAGTTTTTGCCCCGATAATTTTTCCCTACAGATGCTGTCTATGAGAAATGGCGTTTACTTGAACCCATCGTATCTATCTGGAGCGCTTGAGCCTATGCAAGCATCACAAATGTTTGCAGCACTTGGTGTCAGTGGGAGGAATGTGGCGGCACCAAGCTCCGGGGCAGTAGCCCCGCCTGTAAACCAAAGTTCAGGAGCTCATCATCCATTCGATCCGATGAATTCTCAACAAAATCAACCACAGCCTCTTGTGTTACCAAGCTGTCCTAAAACAACCATTTCAGAGCCTCCATTTCACTTGGAGTCGTCACAGTCCCACCTTCAATCATTTCAGTTGCCTGAATCCTCAGAGGTAACACAAGTCCTTATTTTCTATTGTACTGAGGCTTCAGGAAGATTTTTCTCACAACATGCATTCTTCTGTTTTGAAGTTGATGTTGCGAGGGGATATAATGCTGAAACATCACCTAACATCAGCTCAGGACAGAGCTGATCCTTCAGGTTTGTGACAAATTATTTAACTATCTATTGTTGTTGCCAGCATTTTCATTTGTCTCGCGGATACTACACCTTTTCATTCTAATGGCATACCCCTTCGCCCCCCTTGAAGGAAACAAGATGAACTCATTAAGGCAAGAATCAACCATGTTGAACACTCATTTTGATGGATGCTCACGTAGCAAAGAGCAGTCACATGATATGGTACCGGCAAATACACGGCATGTGTAGGTGAGTTTTTCTTGGCATGGTTGAAAAGCCAATCAGCGAAGCATATAAAAAAAATTATATGCGCTGATAAGTTTTTAAATAGGAGGATAAACATGCTTTAAGTGTGATCACATGCACAACATACCATTGCTTTTAGCTTCTCCTTTTAGAGTAAGGTTGCATTTGGCATCGTGATAGATTATGATAATCCAACTTTTCCAACCAGATTTTGTCTATTTTGTGGTTCGGCTAACGAGGTTGTTCGTGCTTCGTGGCTATTTCCCCTCGGTAAATTGTACTCCCTCCATCCCAAAATAAGTGACTCGAGGGAGTAAAAACAAAGTTCAGCGCAACATAATTCAGCAACCACAAACTGAGCCTAAGGAGTTGGACTGTGGTGTGTGGTCGAACCTGATTGCTAGATTAAAAGAATATAGTTTGAACTGACGGTGTCGTTTACTGTCATGTTGTCTAGGATGTGCCCAAAACATGGACATCATAATGTGAAAAATTGTCGATACTTCAAGCTTTACCCTGGACTCCCTGTAAATAAAAACACCGCAGCCAGTAATGAAACAGGTACGACGTTTAGGCATACGGTAGTTGACTATGAAGACTTTGGCCTAATTTAATCGGTTCAATGACTTCAGTGACAGCAACCTAGCCTTCAGGCAGTTGAGCTAACCAACCTAGCCCAATTTATTACTAGTGCTTTGTAACATCATCAACTGTTTTCCCCATGCTACTTACTACCTGCTACGATTGCTAAGTTGGATGAAAAGAACAATTATTTATCCTTTGCATTCCTATATCTTAACGAAGCATCGACAGATACTAATAACCGTTTGTTCGTCTCTAAACCTTGTCTTTGACAGCTTAGGAAGTGATTACCAGTAACACCGAAGTCGGCGTGCGAAGGCAGGATGACATGACGTAGCTCAGCGATCTAGCTAACCGGCAAGTCCGACAGTCAAAGCTTTGCCAATCATTGACCTCTCCGTTACCGCTATATAGTTCTACTGTTAATTCTTGATGAAGCGGACTGAGCGCTTCATCACTTGGTACTAGTAGCTTAGAGAGAAGAACCGTGTAAAATATTGCTCATCAGATGCTGCTCCTTTTTTCCGGTCCATTTGAAGGCCTCGGGACTAGCAGGTAACGAGACTAGTCTGGCAAAATATGTTCTATGATGATGAGCAGTAGCCAGTGCTCCTGGCAAATTCAGAATATAATCTACCGGGAACTTTTTGAATTTTGACTTTTGAGACTCAATCCTACACGGTCTCATGTTTTTTACAAGCTGCAAAAACGGAGGGCTGCGATGGGCCCGGACCCTACGGCGAAATTCTACGTTTTGTTCTTGGATTCCCTGTTGGACCAGCCTGAACTGAAAGCGACGTACTGTTGTGGTGGCGCGATCATGCCGGGATCGTCCTCGCGAACGCATCCTGGGTGGTGTCCCCGAAGTTGCCCATGACCTCTGCCTGGCGTCCCAATTCGGGGTGTGGTGGAGTGGAGTTGTGGTGCGCGCCACCCACCAGGATACGCACGCATCATGTCTTGATGCTCACATTTCAAAGGGACCACCTGCAGACTAGGCGACCGAAAATTTTGTACTGTAACTTTCAGTCGATTTTCACACGGACCGGCCGCCCCTCTTCTTTCTCCTCCTGACGGCCGCCCGCCGCCGCCCGAACTGTCGGAGAGCATCTATAGTCGGATCCCTTAAATTCGAGTGGATGGCCTGGTCGGTGACCGGTCGTGAGAATGCGCCCCAGCTGGACCCCTCGAACCGGCTCCACGTTTAGGTTGTCCAGGCTGTCCGGCACCTCTCAAACCCAGCCCACATTTGGGCGAAAATCAGAAGGCTCGAGCGCATCTGCCACGTCCGATCTGAGAGAACAGACCCACGCCAAATTCCTTCAAACCATTCCCGACATAGCCCGATCTGCCATCTTCCTCTGCTCTCTTCGGCCTCATCCACGCCGACCATCCCCTAGTCTGTCACCACTAGCTCTGTCGCCACCCCAAACCCACAACACTGCACCACTGGCACAAAACCTCTCTCCATCATCCCGCCCCATACACGGTGCCGCACTGGACGCCGTCGCGGTATGTCCTGCTCCTTCGGTCATACCCCTTGCCCTCTATGTGTTCTACAAAATGTCTGAGTTACTTTTTTATATTCTTTTGTAGATAAAACGAGGGATTCATCGGATGAGGAGTTTGATTTGTCGGATTCATCGAATGAAGAGGTTATGATGATGATGATGAGCATCCAGGAAGAAATGGAGAAGAAAGTGGACCATATTATAAACTTCAAGAGTTCGATCAAGGGGCGGGCGATTTTACACCAAGATAGGATCGTTGGCACACTGCTGCTCTACAAAGACTACTCTAATTTCAACCCAAACCAAAGTTTCATGATGGATTTTTTCGGCATCGCTTCCACATGAGCATACCTTTATTCTTGGGTGTGGTGGAGGGCATGGAGGCACATGATCCGTGCTTCTTTGAAAGGTTGTTGCAGAAAATTTTGGTCTCTCCTTTGCAAAAATGCATGGCTGCTCTGAGAATGCTTGTACTAGGTATCGCCGTGGATGCCGTTGGTGAGATGGTCTAGATGGGAGAGAGCACATGGCTTGATGTCACTGTCAAATTTTCCCAAGCCGTGGTAAAGGTGTTTAGAGTGGAGTATCTAAGAGAACCAACTATCGAAGGCACAGAGAGGTTGATGTCAATTGGAGCTGCGAGAGGTCACTCGATTGCATGCATAGGCAATGAAAGAGATGTTCTAAAGGTTCGCGCCAGATGCACCAAGGTCACACTAAAGATGTCACCATCATACTCGAAGCAGTGGCATCAAGGAACTTGTGGATTTAGCATGCTTTCTTTGGCATTTTTGGTTCTCATAACGACATCAATATGCCTAGCGATATTCGTTGGTCAAAATACTTTGTGATGGTGATGCTCCACCGTGTAAGTACATCGTTAATAGACACAACTACAACATGGGATACTACCTTGTTGATGGTATCTATGCTTAGTGGGCTGCGTTTGTCAAGACCATATCCGATCCCCGTGGCGACAAAAGGTCCCACTTGCAACAATGCAAGGAGGAGCTAGAAAAGATGTGGAGAGAGCATTTAGAGTGCTCCAAGCTCGTTCAGGTATTGTTTGTGGAGCTGCAATTATGTGATGAGAATCTCAAACACTATGGCAGCTGATGACATCTCGTGTCATTTTGCACAACATGATTGTCGACGACGAGGGTGAAGGGGCAGTCCGAACGGATGATTTTGAGAAGCACAAAGTACAAGTCTGCCCCCCCCCCTTCCCCGGAAACAAGATGTCGAGCATATTGTGAACTTTCAGGAGATACATCGGCATCTTCGAGATGAAAACATACACGCGCAACTAATCGACGATCTTGTGGAGCATAGGTGGGAGCCAAAATGGAAACCAAGGAAACTATTAGATTATGTACTCGAAATAAAAATATTTGAACTATGCATTCTTTGCTAAGAACAAATGTTATTTCCGTGTGATATTCATGTGTATGATCAACGTACATGTGTTTGCATGAATTTAAGAATTTGAAAGTGAAGGATGTGATTGCAAGGGAGAACATCTGTGGGATCGTCCGACGTATCCAGTGTCGCGTCTAGGCGCGTCTGTGGATGTTGTGGATTTGCCTAGTCCAGCTGTAGACACTCTAACATTGTTGGCGGGTGTTGTTGTGCATTGTCTTGCCGCCCCAGTCTGGCGCAAGCCGCCCTTCCAACCTTTCATTTAAACCCCAACCATGAACTCCGACGCCGGCAATCCCGCCCACAAACCTTGCTACCTCTTCCTGCGGTAACATCACGTCGTCGCCGGAGCCGGATCCCCTGACGTACGGCCACCTGACGTTGGGCCACTGACGCGTGGGTCCGGGTCCACACGTCAGCGAGTGCGCCGTACGTCAGAGGAGCTGCGTCCGTCGTCGCCAGGGTCGTTCGCCCTAGTCTCAGCCTCAGCCGCTAGGTGAAATGGATAAATAGCTATTCGCACGGTTAAACACATACTCCCTCCGTTTCTTTTTGTTTTGTGTATTAGTTTTGTTCAAAGTCAAACTCTCCAAAGTTTGAGCAAGTTTATACAAAATATTATTGATATTCACAACACAAATTCATTATCAGTAGATCCATCATGAGATATATTTTCATATTATATGTATTTGATATTGTATATGTTCATATTTTTTAATACTCCATCCGTTCCTAAATATTTGTCTTTCTACAGATTTCAACAAGTGACTACATACGGAGCAAAATGAGTGAATCTACACTCTAAAATATGTCTATATACATCTGTATGTGGTAGTCCATTTGAAATTATAAAAAGACAAATATTTAGAAACGGAGGGGGTATAAGTTTGATCAAACTTTGAAGAGTTTCAGTTTGGAGAAATCTAATACGCAGAGTAAAAAGAAACGGAGGGAGTACTCTCACGGAAATTGATAAAATATATATATATATATAGAACTAAAATACATCTATATACATCCATTTCTCCGACATGTATTTCCGGACTAAGGGAGTACGTATTACCGCCGTTCTAAAATAATTGAACTTTTGGGTTTGCCATAAGTCAAACTTGTTTTAGTTGGACTAAGTCCATGATTTTTTTATAAAGAACACAAATTAGTCTCATGAGATTCTTTACGAAACATATTTTCATACTATGTGCATTTAGTTCCGTAGTATATGAAAACATGTGTCATTTTGAAAGACCCGGCCTGTCCTGTACATCGCCCCGGTCTCGTGACACGGGGGAAACCCTCGGCGCCATCGGGAGTCCCTCGTCTACCACCGTCCCCCACACAATGCCGCCGTCGGAGGCCGATCAGCGAAGCCGCACTGTGCCCGGGGACAGTGGGGGCGAGGAAGTTTCGCCCCCCTTACATCAGGGCACCCCTACCTCCAGACCGTTTTGGCGCTTCGCGGGAGAGCCCCTCCTCCAATTGTTGCACCCTCTCCTGCCACTACTAGGGAAAAGCCTAGCAGTAGCGCGCGTATTAGGTGTATCAGTAGCGTGGGGCACCACGCTACTGATACGGCGCTACAGCTAACATGTATCAGTAGCGCGTGTTGACCCACGCTACTGCTATACATGTCTAGCAGCAGCGGGCTTTTGGACAACGCGCTACTGCTAATATCTGCAGCGCTTTAATTTTGGACGCGCTACTGGTAAGGGCGCGCTGCTGCTAACTCTACTCTCCTCGCTACTGTTAATTTTATTTAGTTTTTTTTCTGCATATTTGTTTTGTATTTGAACAGGCTTTATACAATAATCTTTAGCATCATACACATATAAATGTAATCATAGCATCAAATCATGTTATCATCATAATCATCATCCAACACAAAGCGGTCTCTCGTCGTCATCTCGAAAATAGCGATACAAGTTCTTGCAACTACATCGTCATCCATCTAAACAATGATATACGCGAGAAGAGCTATCCCTCTCTCGCACTAGCGTGAACCTAAACTAACTACTGGCTGTCGCTCGAAAACCAGAAACCGGTACACTTGGGCCTGACACTCTGACCACTCGCCGTATACT
The DNA here is from genome assembly GCF_002162155.2 of Triticum dicoccoides. Classification (NCBI taxonomy): domain Eukaryota; kingdom Viridiplantae; phylum Streptophyta; class Magnoliopsida; order Poales; family Poaceae; genus Triticum; species Triticum dicoccoides. The sequence continues at coordinate 34,613,589 of NC_041393.1, forward strand.
CCTGGTGTAGCACTTCTTTGCCATCGATGATCTATGCACCTGCATCATCACATGAGTCGATGATATGCAACATATATAGTTGAGCAACAGAAAGAGACAGACTTGAAAAAAATAGTCATAAGCATAAATAATAAAGTTCATCGTACCCAAAATGCCCTAACTAGAGTGATCTTCGCTAGTCGAGGAGGACGGTTTAATTACATCAGAAATAAACTTTCGTCGTGTATAACTCAAAGTTTCGTCATACATAAAGTATGGATTAAACGGACACATTGTCATATATCGACAATCACTAACATGTCGTGCCATCCATCCAAGTCAGAGAGATAGTCCCCGAGCTTAGTGAAAGGCTTCAGGTCGAGACGCTGAGCGGCTATGCGTGTCCGGACGTCTTCCCGCGATATTTGCCCTTCCTCGTAGAACAACCCTGTTTTTTTAGGACATCCTTCATGATGATTTGGGCAAGTTCACGCTGGATGTGATAGAACTCAGCTCAAAGCCGATGATCCTCGATATCTCCTACGTTCCTTGCCCAATGCAGAATATGGGCATCCCCGGATGTAGGCGACATGCGAAGGTTCTGCTGATCCCATCTGTACTCTAGCATGTGGTGTAGGACATAGAATCCATCACTAAGAGTATCACTCAGTTGCTGGATGCAGCAGAAGTCGGTCTTATGGCTGAAGGCGGGCCTGCCGCTCCTCTTCTTCTTGTCCTTGATCTCTCCACCTTGTACGTCGTAGAAAAAGATAGCACTGTCGAGAACAGACTTGATCTGGGTGTAATCCTTTTTGTTCATGTTCATCGAGGAGTCCAGGTAAAGAGCGTGGGAGTATCGGGGGTAAAGGATGATGAGGACGGCGCGCCCTTGGCTGCGCAAAATAAGTACACCTCAAATGAATTAGCCTCCACCATGCAAATGAATGATTGAAATCGAAGGAAGGATATCCGCGCAGATGACTTACAGGGGATGATAAGGCACGAGAATCGTCTCTTTGTCCTTATTGGCGACCATGAAATTGACGATGTAGTCCCTTGCATATTCACGGTGCTTTGCGCAGACTGCCAAGAAGCTCTCGTGCATGAAGTATGGGTCAGCGACACAGATATAAGGTATCTGCTCAATCCCGATGATGTAGTTCATGTACAAGGCATAAAGGCGGACAAACGTAAAATCCAGTTTCTTCAAGTGAAACATGTCGAAGATGTAATCGAATCGAAGGAAGAACTTATCCGCGGGTAATGAGTCGACGTACAACCTTTTCCGCGGCACATTAACCACGTAGAGCGGGTATCCTGGATTTTCCGAGGCGATTAGGCTTTTCTCTCTCTGTAGCATATCGTCATGAAGTCTCCTTAGATTGCCATGTATGGCCTGTACCGATGCCTCAGGTAGGATTGGTTCACCGGGGATATGGTATTTTGCCGCACCGCAGACAGGTATACGGTCTTGAACCCGAGGTTGCGGAGGCGGCTGGATCATAGCAACAACTTTATTATTGCCTTTCCTCGCTCTCTTCCGATGCTTCTTTGGTGGAAGGTCGCCTACAGTGTGTTCAGGCTCCGGAGGCGGCAATTCAGGCACCGACTCATGACGCTCAAACCCTGAGTACTCATACTGCTGAGCCATCAATCCTCCGTCATCAATGGTGCCAGTATTGTGATACTGTTGAGTGTCATCGTCATCCTCATCCTCATCTATGGCGATGTCATTAGCGACTAATGGAGCCTCTTCCTCACCCAGTCTGCTATCACCCAGCACGACAGGCGATGCTAATTGGGTAGGTGGGGTGCTGATGTTCATACCTTGCGGAGGCTGTGTGGTCGTGGGTGTGTTCCCGGCCGCCTCCAGACAAAGCAGACTCTTTGGCCACAACAGGACCCACGTCTTGCAATCGCCAAGCCGCCGCGGGGTCTCATCGTCATCTCCCCCTAGTACCAAGGAACCAAATTCTCGTGGCCCGGTTTGACACTGGCCACGGAAACCTTGAAGACATCAGGGGGGATCGGCCAGCTGTGGAACAATTGTTCTTTCGGGTTCATTATTGTCACCTTCGCCACGTCCACCTTCTGACCATTGATGTTGTACAATATGGTGCACGGGGCGTTGGCCTGCAAAGACATGTCTACAATGTGAGACATCCGAAAGGCAACGGAAAAGGGAGATTATGCATTTATTGAAGAGGGCCGGTGTGACAGGTACCATGAGGGCGTCGAGCTCAGCCAAAGAGGAAGCATCGCGAGCACGTCCGAGACAGAGGACGGGCTGCTATGGGAGCCGGTGCTGGTGCAGGTGTTGGTGCAACGCTAGTCGAGCTGCTCCCGAAGAAGTCATCAAGGGGAAACTCCGCTGCATCTTTTTCTGGATTTCGCCTGCTCGAACCAACAATAGTCGGAACCAAGACTATCAGCTCCCGTTTTACGGTAGCTACAGCTGTTGTGACTGTCTTAGCTGAGTTCTTCTCAACCGCAATCTCAACCTTCTTGTCGATGCTTTCTTCAGTTAACCTCCATTTCTCCTTTCTCTCCTTCATGGTCTCACTGTAGTACTTCTTCCACGTGGCTCTGTCTCCGACACCATGCACGCGTCCATACAACGGCCGAGTGTCCACCGGGAGTTGTTTCAATATGTTCAACGCCCGGTTGAATGGGGTGTCCCACTTGGGCCTCACCAACGCCTCAGACGGCGAGTCGCTTTCGGCCGCAATCCTGTGCTGCTCTCTCTGCAAAAGGAACAAGGATTGTTTACAGATATGACTAAACATGTATTCGAATTGATTAGAAACTAAAATTACCAGCAGTCTCATGAACTCCTCGTGATCGGGTCCGTCTCGAAAACCTTCTTGACTAGGTCCCAACGGTACCGGGCCCTGAGGAAGTCACACTCCTATGGGATGTTGAAATCCGCCAAGGGGTCTGGGATGCCCAGACTTTCGTGTTCCGCATCCTCCTTGGCCCATATGGACCTCTTCCCCGCGTAACCACGGCTTCCGAGGTGGTGGCTCCCCATGTTTCTCTTTTGAAACCCCTTCATGTACTTCGACTTTTCTTTGGCATCTTCGGCATCGCAAGCCGCCTTGAATATTTAAAACTTCTCTTCCGTGATTGTCGGATTATCCTTTACAATCTCGGAGAAGGGTTCCTTTTTGTAGATGATCCTTGCTTTCATACTTACTTTCCAGGCGGCCAGCGTGTCGCTAAACTTGGTCATGGCACATTTGTTTATCTTCTTCATTGTTGGGTCTTTCTATGGATTAGGATATTGGATTTCATCCCGGCCGGGAACAAGAATATCTGGTGCAACAGGGTTAGGAGGGAGTGCTTCATATTTGGTATTTTCTTTAGTTTCTCATCATTGATGGTGGCGCACGCCCATACGATGCAGACTATTTGATTGCCGTAGTAGGAGCGCGCTTCCACAGGCAGTTTTGGCTCAAAATTGTCGTCGTCCACCTCCGTGACCACTTGTCTAGTAGTGAGGAGATGGTTTGGGCGTCGACATCTCCTCTTCGGTTTCGGTTCTATGGCTTTTCCAGTCTCAGTGCCGGTCTTGGTGCCTGTCTCAGTGCCGGTCTAGGTCTCAATGCCAGTCTCGGCGCCGGTATCGATGTCGGTCTCGGATGTGACAGGTGGGCCCAGCAACAACAACCGTTGATCGTTAGCAAGGTTCAAATATTCGTCTACCGCTAGGTAGACGTCGTCGCAATCACCAGAACCCTGTCCTTCATCGTTGCTAGCCATGTTTCCTACAATTAAATCTAGTTAATTAATTCTAAACCTAATAAAATGAATAATGACATAAAAAGGCCTATGTTTTGCAGGAACGTTGATTCCTTCCTGGTGCGGCAAATCCCGGGCACTCGATATGTCCTAGTTTGTAGCACAAGTCATCCTAAAATTCACGAAAAATTTCGGCATGACCTTTGCTAAAAAGTGGACAAATCGAGCACCTGAAATTTGCCGGAGCGAAAATGATTCAACATTTCGGCAAAACGTAGGCACTCGGCTTCATTCCCTGGAAACAATAAAAGGCCACTTGGGCACAATCGAGGAATTTTCACATATCATGACCACTTCAATGTTTCACACTTCAAGAAAATCTACACAAATTTCAAATTATGAAAACCCTACTTCCCTAACTAAAAAACATCTAACTAACATCTACTAGTACAACTACTGCCCTAACCTAATTGACCTAAGTTAATTCCTAGGGTTCATAACTAAATTCACCTAAGTTAATTAACCTAGATGGAATTACTGTTTAGGCATTTTCATAAAAAATTACCCTAGCTAATTTCCTAAAACAAATTGCTAATCATTTTTCCTAAATGCTAAAAAAATGCCTACTGCCCTAAACAAATGTAGGGTTCATATGAACACCAAGGGTTCATATGAACATCAACGCAGCAACAACATATGAATTGCGCCCTGGCAGAGAGAAAGAGGAGGGTATGGGAGAGGAGAGGGAGAGCCTTACGGTCGTCGACGAGGGCTGGCTCGGGCTCGGGCGGCGGCGGTGAGGTCGAGGGCGGCCTCGGGCGGCGGTGATGGAGGAGTTGGGGGATAGGGGGAGAGGGGGGAAAGGACTTAGCAAAATTTGGAGCCTGAGCGGCCGAGGTTAAGTCAAAATAGCAGTAGCACGTTTTGTAAAAACGCGCTATAGCTAATTTAGCTATAACACATTCTTCCAAAACGCGCTACTGCTATGCTTTTCTCTCTTATTTTTCTTTTTCTTTTGTTTTTCTTTACATTTTCTTTTTTTCATTTTTCATTTTTCTATTTCTTTGATTTTCATTTACTTTTCTACTTACTTTTCTATTTATTTTCTTTTTCATAGCAGTAGCGCTCTACACCATAAACGCGTTGCTACAAAGAATTTAGCAGTAGTGTGCTTTAGGATGAACCGCTACTACTATTCCTAGCCTACCTGCACCAGTGTGGGAATTATAGTAGTAGTGTTTTTCTGTGCAGACGCGCTATTGCTGAAACTATAGTTGTAGCATGTTTTCTCAACAAGCGCCACTACTAAGTAGCAGTAGCGCCTAGTTTTGACCAGCGCTACTGCTATACCTCTGTGTATAAGGTTTTCCCTAGTAGTGTGCCGGTTCGACGCGGTAGTGAGTCCACGCCCATGTTGCTCCTTCCCCGCCCGCCTTCTGCCCCGGCGACACTACTCTCGCCTGCGTGGTGTTGTTCGGTGGGGGTGCATGAGGCCATTGGGTGGAGGTGGCCGGGCTGGCCAAGGTTTGGTCCTACCCTGGTGCAGGCCACCTTTGTCTCCGACGGCGCCTCCTCTGAACGGCAGTTGCGATGGTCACGGTGGTTTCTATTCGCAGGCAATCGAAGCTTCGCGGTGGATCCTTGCCAACACCCCTCATGTCCCGGCAGCCATGGGCCTACGTTCTCCGGTGTTTGTTGCCTGTAGGCATCCTCTGCAGCACGGTTTTGGCCCCAACGCTCCGGTTGCTGCACACCCCCGAGCTTCTTTGATGCGCAGGTGTTCTGGTGGGTCTTCCACCGACAACTCTGACCTGATTTTCCTTGCGGTTCTTGGCTTGCTGGCGGTGTCGACCACTATCCTATCCTCCGTGTCGGCTCTCTATCTCGTTGCCTTCCCGACCCAGTCCACCTACACGCCATGTCGGTTCCATAGTTCACATTTTTCTGGCAGTGGCAGGTCGGGCACAACTGTCGGTGTCAAAACCGGCGGATCTCGGGTAGGGGGTCCCGAACTGTGCGTCTAAGTCTAATGGTAATAGGATGCGGGGGACACAATGTTTACCCGGGTTCGGGCCCTCTCTATGGAGGTAATACCCTACTTCCTGCTTGATTGATCTTGATGAATATGAGTATTACAAGAGTTGATCTACCACGAGATTGTAATGGCTAAACCCTAGAAGTCTAGCCTATGAGGTTATGATTGTTGTGGCTAAACCCTAGAAGTCTAAACCCTCCGGTTTATAGAGACACCAGGGGGACTAGGGTTGTACAAAGTTGGTTACAGAGAAAGGAATCTACATATCCGAATCGCCAAGCTTGCCTTCCACGCAAAGGAGAGTCCCATCCGGACATGGGACGAAGTCTTCTATCTTGTATCTTCATAGTCCAACAGTCCGGCCAAAGTATATAGTCCGGCTGTCCGAGGACCCCTTAGTCCAGGACTCCCTCAGTAGCCCCTGAACCAGGCTTTCAATGACGATGAGTCCGGCGGCGCAGATTGTCTTCGGCATTGCAAGGCGGGTTCCTTCTCCGAATACTTCAAAGTAGATCTCGAACACAAGAATCGTGTCTGGCTCTGCAAAACAAGTTCTACAAACCACCACAGAGAGTATAATATTTATGAGTCCAATCCGCTGACAATTTTGGTATCATGACATTACGTCATTACTCGGTCATTATTTTGAATCGTTTTCTAGCCTGCCGCTCCATGTTTCGGGGGCGGTTTTGATTGGAACGTCTTGTCAAAGCAGAGATCGTGTCCCCTCATTACAGGATTTTCATCAACACGGGTGTGGGTAACCCAACCGTTTTGTTGATACAATTCCTTGGGAATAGGCATGTTTTTTAAGGCCACGGAGGGACGCTTGATATTCGTCACCTTTGTAAAGGGGCTAAGGCCTGTCCTTTTTTCTTCCATGCTAGTTCTTTCCTCCACCCCCTCTTTAAGCTCCAACACCTAAGGGTCAATCCGCTTCGAGCTTCCAGCCATGTCCGGATCCGACCTTCAAGGCCGGTGGATGGCCTCTTCCGTCATAGAGGAAGATATCTCGAAGCTCAGGGAGGCGAGATACTTGACTGCTGAAATCTACCACAGGCTTCCTACTCAAGGGCAGGTTATCCCTACTCCCAAATACAATGAGAGGGTCGTGTTCATCTCTCACTTCCTTCGAGGGCTTGGGTTCGCTCTTCATCCCTTCGTTCGAGGGGTCATGTTTTATTACGGGCTAGATTTCCACGATCTAGCCCCGAACTCCTTCCTGCACATCTCGGCGTTCATCACCACGTGCGAGGCCTTCCTCCATATTTCCCCACACTTCGGTTTATGGCTTAAGACCTTTAATGTGACACCGAAGGTAACCAACAGGAAACAAACAGAGTGCGGAGGCGCTGCAATAAGCAAGCTTATTAAATCCACTTGGCTGAAGGGCTCCTTCGCAGAATCTTCTGACTTATGGCAACGGGAGTGGTTCTACATCACTGAACCCCGTGGTAAAAATAGGGCAGCCACACCTGCGTTTCGGTCTGGCCCTCCACCACAGCTCGCATCATGGATCAACAAGGGGCTGGACTGGGGATCTACCGATGAAGTGCGGACGCTGCAAAGCCGCATTCAGAGCCTCACTGAGAAGGACACCGGCCTCATCGATGTAATCCAGGTAATGCTGGTCCGCCGGATCCTACCTTGTCAGCGACACCCTCTCCGCATGTGGGAGTTTAATCCGGAAGGTCCACAGACTCTTCAGCACCTCTCCGACACAATGCTCCGAGATATGTGGAAATTATTCTTTGGCACACGAAAATAGTGGCGGGATACTACAGAAGACATCGGCCTTGACTGCAACCATCCGGATACTCCGGTAAGTACTCGACCCTCGAACACGGTTTAGTCAATTTATTCATGACAATGTACTGATAAAACTATATCTGGTCAGGGCTGGCTAAAGAAGGCGGAGAGGATCAGGTGTTCGGCTCCACTTCCTGAGGACTCTGCCGGTCCGATATTAACAAGGATGCTGGCTCCAGCGCCGTATCAAGTGTCGGTGGGGGAAGATAAGGAGGAGGACGAAGAGGCCAAGGGAGGCTTCCATTCTGGAGGCGCACCGAGCAATTTGTCCAGGGAGATTAGAACTTCCACTTCCAAAGATGGAAGGGAAGGGCAAATTGACATCCCTTCTCTCGGAGGGAAGAAAAGGGCCGCCTCCGAAGACTCGAAAAGAGAAGCTTCTAAGCGGGGGAAGGTATCCCAGTCAGGGGATGCCGCTGACATGCAGTCACCCCGTAAAGATAGGCCCTCATCCGCATCGTAAGTGAATCCGGGTGTTTTTAAACATGTCCCATTCTTTCTTGGCTATAAGGGTAATATTTCAAACACATGTTTGCAGTCTGGCACGCAGCCCTACTCAACAATCCTCCTCTTCGGGGGATCTTCTTCCGGAGATGATGGAGAGCGAGACACCTCCGTAGATCTTCGTGCCTGATAAGTCAGACGACGCCGAGGTGTCGTCCCGGAGGATCTTTCCTGATATGCGGGTGGCGCAAGGGGCAGTGAAGACCGGGGTCGAAGGTAATACTTCGGCTGCCCAAGGTCCGGGGTGTGCGGCCCCTTCATGGAGCAACAAAGGTCCCGAACTATCCAATGTCCAAGCGACAACGCTACCTGTTCCGGATCCGGAGTTGCCGGATACATTAATGGACATATTGCAACATGCCTCCATCTCAGAGGAACATCGTACCTTAATGGGTATGGTGTTTGAAAGAGTTTGCTCCGCGAAAAGCGGATTGAATGAAGCCTTTTCTAACCTACTAAGAGGCTTTGAGGTACGTAGTGTAATTATATTGTAAGCGCAAATTGCACCTGTGTATACATAGCATCCCCTGAGACTCTGGTTGACATCCAAAGGGATGCGATCAGAGGATCAAAAATATATGCCCAGGAAATGATTTGACTAGTTGAAACACAAGTGGTTACATCTATAGCGACTGCCCAAGCTATCGAGGTAACACGTCTGAAGCAAAAAGTTGATGTGGCGGATGATGACATCACACTTATTAACAGGCGGCTCGACGAGGCGCAGGGTATGTCTTTGGGGCATTCCGTACACGCTAGTATTACAAAATGAACATGATATTGATTACTTGTATATGCATGACTGCAGATGGTGCCGCCACAGTTGAAGCCCTTTGGACGGAGCTTGCCCGGGCCAAGGAGCAAGCCAGGATGAGTAATGCGGCTGCCAAAAAGGTAGCCGCCGAATTAAAAGTCGAGCAGACTGCTCGACGTCAGTGCGAGGAGAGGATTGAAGGAAATATGCCCTAGAGGCAATAATAAAGTTATTATTTATTTCCTCATATCATGATAAATGTTTGCTATTCATGCTAGAATTGTATTAACCGGAAACATGATACATGTGTGAATACATAGACAAACATATAGTCACTAGTATGCCTCTACTTGACTAGCTCATTAATCAAAGATGGTTATGTTTCCTAACCATAGACATGTGTTGTCATTTGATTAATGGGATCACATCATTAGAAGAATGATGTGATTGACATGACCCATTCCGTTAGCCTAGCACTTGATCGTTTAGTATATTGCTATTGCTTTCTTCATGACTTATACATGTTCCTGTAACTATGAGAAATATGCAACTCCCGTTTACCGGAGGAACACTTTGGGTACTACCAAACGTCACAACGTAACTGGGTGATTATAAAGGAGTACTACAGGTGTCTCCGAAGGTACATGTTGAGTTGGCGTATTTCGAGATTAGGTTTTGTCACTCCGATTGTCAGAGAGGTATCTCTGGGCCCTCTCGGTAATGCACATCTTTATAAGCCTTGCAAGCAATGTGACCAAATGAGTTGGTTACGGAATGATGCATTACGGAACGAGTAAATAGACTTGCCGGTAACGAGATTGAACTAGGTATTGGATACCGACGATCAAATCTCGGGCAAGTAACATACCGATGACAAAGGGAACAACGTATGTTGTTATGCGGTTTGACCGATAAAGATCTTCGTAGAATATGTAGGAACCAATATGGGCATCCAGGTTCCGCTATTGGTTATTGACCGAGAATAGTTCTAGGTCAAGTCTACATAGTTCTCGAACCCGTAGGGTCCGCACGCTTAACGTTACGATGACAGTTTATTATGAGTTTATAAGTTTTGATGCACCGAAGTTTGTTCGGAGTCCCGGATGTGATCACGGATGTAACGAGGAGTCTCGAAATGGTCGAGACATAAAGATCGATATATTCGAAGCCTATATTTTGACATCGGAATCGTTCCGGGTGAAATCGGCATTTTACCGGAGTACCGGGAGGTTACCGGAACCCCCCGGGGGGTTATTGGGCCTACATGGGCCTCGAGGGAGAAGAGGGAAGGAGGCAGGAGGGGGCCGCGCGCCCCTCCCCTTCCTAGTCCGAATAGGATAAGGGAAGGGGGGCGGCGCCCCCCCTTTTTCCTTCCCCTCTTCCTCCTCTTTCCCCCCTTCTCCTATTCCAACTAGGAAAGAAGGGAGTCCTACTCCCGGTGGGAGTAGGACTCCCCCCTTGGCGCGCCCTCCTTGGCCGGCCGCCTCCTTCCCCCTGGCTCCTTTATATACGGGGGCGGGGGGCACCCATAGACACACAAGTTGATCTACGGATCGTTCCTTAGCCGTGTGCGGTGCCCCCCTCCACCATATTCCACCTCGGTCATATCGTCGCGGAGTTTAGGCGAAGCCCTGCGCCGGTAGAGCATCATCATCGTCACCACACCGTCGTGCTGACGGAACTCATCCCCGAAGCTTTGCTGGATCGGAGCCCGGGGATCGTCATCGAGCTGAACGTGTGCTGAACTCGGAGGTGCCGTACGTTCGGTACTTGGATCGGTCGGATCGTGAAGACGTACGACTACATCAACCGCGTTGTCATAACGCTTCCGCTTACGGTCTACGAGGGTACGTGGACAACACTCTCTCCTCTCGTTGCTATGCCATCACCATGATCTTGCGTGTACGTAGGAATTTTTTTGAAATTACTACGTTCCCCAACAAGGATATCTCCCATGGCACTTGAGCTAAAGAATGCCACTAGCCGATGCCAAGTTCTTGAGAAAGATAACAAAGCCAAAGCGGCTGATCTTGACAAGGCCTTACAAGAGGCGAAGGAAGCTCGGTCTGAGTCTAGAGCAGCTCGGGAGGAAATCCGACAAGCTGGGGAGATCGCGGCTGGTAAGCCCTTTCTATTGCAAACTAAGTTTGGCGATCCGAAATATGCGTCGCTTAATAGACTGTGGAGTTCTCCAGACGCCTTTATGGACCTACCAAAGAGTGCTGCCGATGTGAATTAGTTTTTCCACACGGAAGAAGCACATGAGACGGAAAAGCTATTTTGGTCGCAATTTGGCACGCCGAAGCGTCCACTGTTGAACGAACAGATGGCCCAGTTGGCCGAGCTTCACAGGATGTCCGGTGCTGCCATGAAGGACGTCATAGCCCGGCTGTGGCCAACTGAACCCATTCTGAATAGTTATTTCGGCTTGGTGCGGCAACTTGTTGATGCGGTGCCGCATATCGATGTTGTGAAGCGGTCAGCATGCATAGAAGGTGCATGGATGGCCCTTGCCTGTGTCAAGATATACTGGGCGAAGATGACGGCCACCGATGTTGCAGCGTAGAGTCCACCCGAGTGCAAGGACCTTAACATGCCAGAACACTACTTTAAAGATGTCCTAGAGGGTGCTCGCTTGATAGAGGGTTAGTGCTCGAAGAATATTATGTTTGAGTAAAGTGTATCAAAATTGTAAAAAAAATATTATGATATATTTAAGGCTATGTTTTTATACTTTTTGCCTGAAAAGTTTTGGTGCCTCCTATGCGGTCGTGTTTATATGTATAATCTGAAAGTTTGCAGTCGTCGGCTTCAGCCCCCTCGCGTATAACATGGGGGTGTTCGGGAAAGCACTTGATCACACTTGACCCAACATCTTGGTCCGTTAAGGAGGTGTTAGTGCGGCGAACTAGGCAATCAGACTATAGAGCTTTAACACTTTCACTTAGCCATAGGAGTTTGACGGTGGGGCTACTATATAGCCCCCGGTATGTCCGCGGTTATCCGAATACGATGCGTATACATACTTGACCGGAAAGTCGGTCCTTCGTTAATGCGGAGGAATCGCGAAGATTCCATTGAGTCATCGAGTGGTTGACCAGCTCTTGCCTCATCATGGCAGTCAGTTTTTGGCTTTCTCTACTGAGGTGCTCATCCGGATAAACCGGAACACAATCGTAGTAGTTCTCCCTTTGCTACCTTAGCCGATAGAGCGGAATGTAAGGTATCAAGCACAGGAGCCGGGCAACCCAACTATTAACCAAAGACATGATTCGGAGCTGATGCATATAAGGCCAAACTCGCGACGCCGAACACTCCCTAAGGTATTCGGACTTTTCAACATATACCGGGCGAAATACAGCCCCTGGTAATGGACCCTATTATCAAGGCACATATGGCAATCTGATGTGGGAAATAACGTAGGTGGTAAGAGAATGACACTCCAAGCACAGTATGAATCACGCTGCTTATATAACATCCACTTTAGTACGGCGAGCCGTATATTTAAAGGTACTGCCACTATCTTTCTTGGACATTTTATATGCCAGGAAAATGTAAAACAAAGAGAGATAACAAAGGTTTACACAGGGCCTTAATCGGAAAAAGAAACCTTAATGCGGGGCCCTGCTGCACGTATGCGCCTTTTTCTCCGTTGTGAAGTGTCCTTGACGGGTATAGTATGACGGCCATCTGTAAAAAAGGAAAAAACCAGGTGGAAAGAAGCTGGTGTGGCCGTGAGTAAAGCTAGTTCGTTTTAATGAACCGTGAAATATAACTTGTTGAGTCCGAATAGGGTCGAGCCAAACTATGGACTTTTGTGTGCAGTGTTCCCCCGGCACCACCTAAGGAATTTTGAGTGTATATTTATGTATACATGGCACATGTGCTATCTCCTTATGGGGCGGTCGGTGGGGGCGTAGCTGCTAATCGAGCTCGGGTTTATCTGAGCTGCCGCACTTAGGTGTGCTCCGAACATGTTTAGCTGTGTCCGCGTTCTTGAAGACCGATGAGCTGCTCGGCTTGAATAGGTTGTTTCGCGCTTCGACTACTAGAGCCGCCGTATATTCTTCTGTACGAAGAGAGCACTCTGTATTTCCGCTGACCGTGATGACGCCACGTGGTCCAAGCATTTTGAGTTTTAGATAAGCATAATGCGGGACTGCATTAAAACGGGCGAAGGCCGTTCTACCGAGTAGTGCATGATAGCCACTTCGGAATGGAGCAATGTCAAAGATTAGTTATTCGCTTCGAAAGTTGTCGGGGGAGCCGAATACAACATCCAATGTTAAAGAGCCTGTGCAGCGGGCTTCTACGCCCGATATAACTCCTTTAAAGGTAGTACTGCTTGGCTTGATTATTGGCGGGTCTATCCCCATCTTGCAGACAGTGTCTTGATATATCATATTGAGACTACTGTCACCGTCCATAAGGACTCGAGTGAGGTGGTATCCATCGATTATTGGGTCGAACACTAAGGCAGTCGAACCCCCATGGAGGATACTAGTCGGATGATCCCTACGATCAAAGGTGATCGGACAGGCCGACCATGGGTTGAACTTGGGGGCGACGGGCTCGACAGGATAGATGTCTCGGAGTGCGCGTTTGCGCTCCCTCTTTGGGATGTGAGTGACATAGAGCATGTTCACTGTTTTGATCTCTGGTGGAAATTTCTTCTGCCCCCCCTCCCCCGTGTTCGGCTGGCGAGGTTCGTCCTCGTCTTCGCTCTGAGGTCCCTTCCCTTTGTGTTCGGTGTTGAGTTTGTCGGCCTGCTTGAAGACCCAACATTCTCTGTTGGTATGGTTGGCTGGTTTGTTGGGAGTGTGATCTGGCAGGGCCTGTCTAGAATTGTATCCAGGTTGGATGGATTGTCTTTGTTGCCTTTAAATGGCTTCTTTCGTTGACCAGGTCTAGAGCCCCGGAATCCGGCGTTTACCGCTGTATTGTCTGGGCTTTCTTCATTATTACGATGTTTGTATTTGTTGCGTCGTGGTTTTCCATTACCATCCCTGACTTCGGATGTGCCGGGGTCGCTGGTGCTGCTATGTGCTAACCAGCTATCCTCGCCCGTGCAAAAGCGGGTCATTAATGTAGTTAAGGCTGCCATTGTTCTTGGCCAGCTGAGGTGTCTGGCTAGCCATTCGTCCCAGACACTGTGTTAAAAGGCCGCTAAGGCTTCGGCGTCCGGATAGTCGATGATTTGGTTCTTCTTAGTGAGAAACCGGTTCCAAAGCTTACGGGCTGATTCTCCAGGTTGTTGGATTATGTGACTTAGATCGTCTGCATCCGGGGGACGGACATAGGTCCCTTGGAAATTGGCCCGAAAAGCATCCTCAAGTTCCTCCCAGCTTCCTATGGAATTTTCAGGGAGGCTTTTTAGCCAGTGACGAGTTGGTCCGTTTAGCTTGAGGGGTAGATATTTGATGGCGTGGAGATCATCTCCGCGAGCCATGTGGATATGAAGGATAAAGTCTTCTATCCAAACCGCAGGGTCCGTCATTCCATCATACGCCTTGATGTTTACGGGTTTGAACCCTTCTGGAAAATCATGTTCCAGCACCTCATCGATGAAGCACAGGGGGTGTGCGGCACCCCTGTATCTGGCTGTGTCATGGATTGGGTCAGACGGTTGTGACGTTTGGTATTGGTTCCAAGCTGGTAGATGGCCGGCGTATTTTGTTTGATAATTGTGATCCCGCGTAGGAGCACGTTCCCTGGATCCGTAGATGGACCTAGTTTGGCCAGCTTTTTTGTCCAGGTCCTCACGTAGATCGTGTTTCTGGTCCTGGGCCGCGACCTTCCTTCCTTTTCAGGGAGGGGGTGCGGGCTTGTGTACGACATTGCTAGCCGCTCTGTCTCGACCGCGAGGTGGTCGGTCCGGCCTGTCGATCGTATTGTTTTTCGGCGGTATAGGCGCGATAGCCTCGTCGTCGAATTCGGGCAGCAGCTTACGTTTAGGATAGCTCTTTGTTTGGCGATTATCGCCGTATTTTTCCTCAGCGTCTAGCACTTCGTTTCATCTGTCGTTGAGTGTATCTTGTGCGGCTTTAAGTCGTTGCTTCTGCTTCTTCAGGCTCCTTGCAGTGGCGATAAGCCGTTGGTGGAGGCGTTCTTGTTCTAATGGTTCTTCTGGGATGACAAATTCGTCGTCGCCCAGGCTGATCTCCTCTTCAGAGACAGGTTGGTAATTGCTGTCTTCGGCGTCGCTGTGGTCGGACATCATCTCCGGACTATGTTTGCCGTCCTTTTGCATGCCCTGCTACAACGCTGGGTCTGCGG
Organism: Triticum dicoccoides; assembly: GCF_002162155.2. Classification (NCBI taxonomy): domain Eukaryota; kingdom Viridiplantae; phylum Streptophyta; class Magnoliopsida; order Poales; family Poaceae; genus Triticum; species Triticum dicoccoides. The sequence continues at coordinate 34,628,687 of NC_041393.1, forward strand.
GGTCTTCGTCTTGGTTCAGATTATCATCATCGTCTGTAACAATGTTGTTATTTTTACTACGGCGTGGCTTAGGGCGGTGCCGCTGACGTCGGTGCTTTGGCTGTATCTCAGGACGTTTATCCTCGACTGGGTTTTTATTGTCGCCGTTGTTTTCTTTGGGTGTATCCACCATGTATATGTCGTATGAGGAAGTTGTTGTCCAACGGCCTGTATGCGGTGGTTCATGCTCCTTTCTGGCATCGTCGTCCATACCGTCGATGTCTTCGGAGTCGTAGTCAAGCATGTCGGTTAAGTCATCTATAGTGGCTATAAAGTGGGTGGTGGGTGGGACACAAAGTTCTTCATTGTCCGCTTCCCACTCGAGCCGAACATAGTTCGACTGAGAGTCTCCTGATAAGGAGAGGAATTTTAATGAGCTTAACATGTCGCTAAAAGGCGAGTGCTGGAAGATGTCCGCGGAGCTGAACTCCAAGACCGGCGCCCAATCAGGTTCGATGGACGCGGATGCACGCGGTCCGGAACCCATTGCCGGAGACGAGTTCGAGGTTCTGGTGACACGAGCCCAACTCGATGTTGGGTCTGTGTGCGGTTCGAGCGCCACTGAATCTGCGGCCTCTGTGGCGGGGTTAAGCCTCCCGTCTTCAAATGACGCAGTCCGCTCCGGCTCTAGGGCCAGGGCGGTCATATGCGCTATTTCCTGTGCACGGCCAGATGACAGATCTAGGTCATGTTCATCGTGGTGGCCGGGGACAACCCTCATGGGTTCTAATCCGTCAAAGATCAAGTCTCCGCGGATATCGGCCACAAAATTCATGCTTCCAACTCTGACTTGATGGCCAGGGGCGTAGCTATCGATCTGCTCTAGATGGCTAAACGAGTTGGCCCACAGTGCAAAGCCGTCGAATACGAAGACCTGTCCGGGGAGGAAGATTTCCCCCTGGACTGCGTTGTTGTAGATGAATGATGGAGCCATCAAGCCTGTCTTCAACGACATAGTGGAACTCTCAATGAAAGCACCAATGTCGATGTCAAAACCGGCGGATCTCGGGTAGGGGGTTCCGAACTATGCGTCTAAGACTAATGGTAACAGGAGGCGGGGGACACAATGTTTACCTAGGTTCGGGCCCTCTCTATGGAGGTAATACCCTACTTCCTGCTTGATTGATCTTGATGAATATGAGTATTATAAGAGTTGATCTGCCACGAGATCGTAATGGCTAAACCCTAGAAGTCTAACATATGAGGTTATGATTGTTGTGCCTAAACCCTAGAAGTCTAAACCCTCCGGTTTATATAGACACCGAGGGGACTAGGGTTGTACAAAGTCGGTTACAGAGAAAGGAATCTACATATCCGAATCGCCAAGCTTGCCTTCCACGCAAAGAAGAGTTCCATCCGGACATGGGGCGAAGTCTTCTATCTTGTATCTTCATAGCCCAACAGTCCGGCCAAAGTATATAGTCCGGCTGTCCGAGGACCCCTTAGTCCAGGACTCCCTCACCCACCTCCTCCCTTCCGAGGTGGCGGTCGCCCTATGGGATCTATGGGATCCGAGGACCCCTTAGTCCAGGACTTCCTCATCTTCGAATCCTGATCTGGCGGCTATGTGACTGCTCGGATCCGGGCCATACGAAATCCATGCCCGGCTTGCTGATGCCGGCAGCGGCGACACATGCCGGTGCCGTTTCCCTTCTTGGAGGCGTTGCCACGGCCTTTATCCGCGCCCCTCTTCAAGGATCGAGGAAAAACGCAGGTCCGGCTCTCCGAATCGGATGGCGGCGGCGTCACGGCGTCGTTCCCCTTCTCGAAGGTAGCAGGTTTTTTCTCTGTAGTTAGACAGATTTAAGCTAGTTTGACTTGGGATGAAACTGAAACTTCGATTATCTTGGTTGGTACAAAGGGAGGGAGGGAGTGCATTGCCATTTCCGTAGGCCCGTTTCCCGTCTCTATTAGACATAGGATAGGATTAGAGCACACGCTCGCGTCGATCGACACGAGCCCGCCTGCCCGCCTGCCTAGTGGACTTTTGACAAATCCATCCTCTTGTCGCGATTGGTTCCCTGCTGGAGCCCTGTAGCAACCTTTCCAGCCCTCCAAGTGGTGAGGTGAGAGGACGGGGGAGACCGGACCGGAGGGCCACCCTGGCTAGGAGCCTAGCCTAGGGGCGTGCACGGAAACGTCCGGACGGCGCCATCGCCGTGTCGCGTCACCGCGATCGCACCCCCTCCATACAAAATCCCTCCGCTCACCCATCGACAGCGCAACCACCACCACCGCCCCGCCCCGCCATCGCCATGCGCCCCCGCCGCCCATGACGCCGCCCCCGTCGTCCCAGCCCCTCCTCCTGCTCACCCACCAGCTCCTCTCCGCCGTCTCCGTCCTCGTCCTCGACCTCCCCGGCCCCGACCCCGACCCCGCCCGCAAGCGCAGGCGGAGCGACAGCGACGGCGACGGCGACGGCGCTGAGGCCGGCCCCGCGACCCCCGTCGTCGTCGCCGTCCCGCCTCCTCCCCTGCCTCCGCCCCCGCCTTCGCCGCCGCTGCCGCTGCCGCCGACGAGCCCGGACCACTACCCGCTGGCCTTCCGCGTGTCCGCGCCCACCTTCCACTACCTCTCGGGCCTGCTCGACCCGCTCCTCTCCCACCCCTCGCTCCCGTGCCCGACCCTCCTCGCGCTCGCCCTCGCGCGCCTCGCCTCCGGCCTCCCCTACCCGGCGCTCGCCGCGCTCTTCCGCGTCCCGCCCTCCGCCCCGCGGGCCGCGTCACGACGCCTCCGCCGCGTCCTCCTCGCCAACTTCCGCTTCTGGCTCGCCTTCCCCTCCAATTCGGCCTCCTCCTCCTCATCCTCCCCGCTCCCCTCCTGCCGCGGCGCGCTCGCCTGCGCGCGCTTCGCCGGCCCGGGCGGGCCCCTTGCCGCGCAGCTCGTCGCCGGCGCCTCCTCCCGCATCCTCTCCCTCGCCGCCGGCTTCCGCGGCGACCGCGCCGACCTCGAGGTGCTCAGGCTCTCGTCCCTGCACCAGGAGCTGGAGCAGGGGAAGCTGCTCGACCCCGCGCAGTACCTGGTTGCGGATGGAAACGGGTACCCGCTCCTCCGCTGGCTCATGGTGCCCTTCGAGGGGGCGGTGGCGCCGGGCTCCCCGGAGGCCCACTTCAACGCCGCGCACAGGGCAATGTGCCGCCCGGCGAGGCGCGCCGTCCGGAGCCTGATGGGGTGGGGCGCCATCGCGCGGCTCCACGAGGAGGAGAGCCCTCGCGCCGCCGTGACGTGCATTGGGACGTGCGCGATGCTCCACAATGTGCTGCTGGCGAGGGAGGATTACTCTGCATTGGCACCGGAGGAGGGGGATGAACCAGAGAATGATTTGGGGGCAATGCAGAGCCGGAGAGATCATGCCGCAGAGGAAGGGTTCAAGGTTGATAAGCGGGCAGTAGCGCTGCGGAGCGCATTGGCAGCAACGATGAGTGATTGGCGGACGCCGGTCTAGCACTGGTGATTGTTTAACAGGTCCTGTCATTGTTCATTCTTTTGGATCATATATAGTTTGTATAGTGGTGAGTATTCTGTTTACATTGGGTTCATTAATCTGTTGGCTGCTCAATAAATCAAGTAATAAACTGGCTAGATTAATTGATCCAACCTACTATTCATGTTAGATTCGATATATTTCTGTTTGCTATCGATTTAGCTCCTAAGGATTAATGATTTCTTCTTCAAAACTGCTGGAAGTAGATAGATGTGTTATATAGACCTAAACTTCCAAACAGATAGACAAATGAAATACTCCTACATAGTAGTTAGGTATTGATACAAATCCGTAGAGTTGCTACACATGGCAGGGATAAGGGCAACTTTTCTGTGTAACATCACAGAATATTATTCTTACACACGTCAGCTAGATGTAGCAGTAGTAAATACAGTATTGAACATTATTCCACAAGTGAAAGCAGAGTTTCGACCACATGGCTCATGCTCGGTCTTCTGCTCCTCTCTTCTTCCACACATGATACTGCTATCTTAAGCATCATGAGTGCTTCTGAATGGTTGAATTCTCCATCCAGTCTATAGTCGACGAACTCCAGAATCCATGACTGATCTTCGCCTGCAAGTTTCTCTTTAAGAATTTCAGTAGAACATCTAACAGCCATTTCCACTTCCTCCTTACCCTCAACCATCCAACTGGAAACCCGGACCCCCTTCACTGACTCAAGAAGCACTACTCCATAGCTGTAAACATCGGCTTTGCCAGTGATTGGAAGATTCAGAGCCCATTCTGGTGCAATGTAGCCTCTAGTCCCGTGCACTCTTGACAACATCTGTGCGCTTGATCCTCGTTGCAGTAGCTTCACCAGTCCAAAATCTGCAATCTTGGGCTCAAAGTCTTTGTCTAACAATATGTTCTCTGGCTTGACATCACAATGCACGATCCATTCAAGACACTCATGGTGGAGATAGGCCAGTCCTTTTGCCACCCCAACTGCAATATTGTACCTTTGGCCCCATTGGAGCACAGGAGATAGGCTCTGGTAATCAAACAGAACTGTGGCTAAAGAACCATTCTCAATGAACTCAGAAACCAAGAGCTTGCATGTCTTCTCGACACAAAACCCCCAAATTCTGACCAGATTCATATGATAAATTCTGCCTATGACACTTAACTCAGACCTGAACTCCTGCTCTCCTTGGATCACATCATTTAGCTTCTTCACCGCGACCTTCCTTTCATCATCGAGGACTCCCTTATAAACTGCTCCTGATGCACCACTTCCTAGCTCTTTTTGGAAGTAATCGGTTGCCTTCTGTAACTCCTTGTAGCTAAATATGCGGAACTGGCTTGATATTATCATGTAACCTTCATCTGTGATCTCTGGTCTTCTCTCCCATTTATAAACAATCCAACAAGCAGCGATGATTAAAGTTACTTCGATGAAAAGCAGCGTCAACGCAGAAGAAAGGAAGTAGCCAAACTTGAACTTGGAAGAGCCATCCTGGAACATCTGTGATGAAGTGTCTGCCTCTTTTTCATGAACTCTGCATGTGTGGGCTAGTGAAGAAATCAATTCTGGCGAAGACAGCAACCTCCTGGGAACTTTCAGATAAATGTCGTTGGGAGGATATGCAAAGCTCTGGCCGTTAAAAAGGTAGACCTTTGTATAACACGCGCCTTCTCCCTGACGGTAAGCAAAAGCTTTGCAATCAGCATTGTCCAGCACATACGTCTGCACTGCAGAATTGACACCTGCTGCACATAGTTCGAATCATATCCATAGAAGTCAGTTTCGGCGAGCTTTTTGAATGAGAAATCCTGGGTGGCCGTGCTGTTTGCCTTGTGTCTTCTCCTGTTGTCCCAGTTGGCTGTCTTGTTTACATTGGGCGTGCGCCCTTTGCTCCAGTCGCTTGTATCAACCACCTCGAAACCTTCAAGGCAAGAGCACTCGAGCTTCGGTCGGTATTTGCAGATGCTGTTTTTGCCACACAGCCCATGTATATCGCAGACTCGGCGGAATGCCATCCAAGAGACCGACCAATCGCTGCTTGTCGCGTCTAGGCTATACAGCCTTAGGTTGCCATCATAATCCAGAGTCAACCTCCTCATAACCTGATCACCAAGATCGGAAGCATCAAATGTAAACTTGTCACTCGCGACAAACTTGCCTGTCTGTTCAAGAACAGCATACCGGCTGCTGTTATAAGTAGTCCTTCCATTTACCCACGGTTGGTTGAAAGGGGCAGGCCAATATATGCTACTGATGTCAGGGCCATTGTAGATGAGTCTTAGCTCATTGTCGCTGTCAAAGTATAATGTATAGAAACCTGAATAGAGCAAGCCCCTGGCAGATGCAGATACCAGCTTTATGTTCCGAGTCATCGGCTGCGATGGCAGAAGCGTGTCGGTCTGTGAGTCGAAGCTTGTCCAGAGGCTCCGACCGTCTGGATCCACGATGATAAGGCTGCCGCTGTCGAGAAGCTCTGCACGGCTGGCACGAGTCGCGGTCGTGCTGGTGCTCCAGGCGGCCGTGCCATCGTAGTCAAGCAGGGCCATGCTCCCGTCCTTTCGGAAGGTGAGCCTGGACCCTCTGCCGTTCACCGGTTCGTCGCGGTTGGCTGTCCACGCGATGGTCTTCGCCGACGAGCCGTGGAACCAGATGGAGAAGACGAAGGCGTTGGTGGCCACCTTGTAGAAGCCGCAGGCGAAGAGGCCGTTGGGCGACGCAAGGATGGTGGTGGTGTTGGTAGTGGTGTCGTCCTCGATGAACACCGATGAACCTCTCTCGAGGTAGCTGGTGCCATGAGTATGATGATCCTTGGCGAGAGCAACGGGGATCAGCAAGAGGAGTGAGATGGATGTGCTGAAAATGTAGGCAGCTCTGGTGGCCACCATGGCAACCATCTTGGTTCTGCTTGCTTCTCATGCAACCAGTGCTACAGCCATGTGTCCATGTATATATCACACACATGTGAGGCCCGCAGGGCCCGGGTTCACATGGCTTCCATGAATCCATTGCAAGTCGCTGTAGCATCTACTCTTCCTGCTATAAGGTTACGAGTTATGAGAGGGACTGGACTTCAAACCGTGTAACCGTCCAAGACGGGTATCCGGAATGGTTAGAGCATCTACAACCGGACCTCATATCCGTCCCAAACGCTCGGGCGGGCTTCCCGGTCAGGGTTCAGAAGAGAAAATACCATCAGACCAACATTTGGGCGGGCGCAACCAATCGCCAGACATGGACACGGCGGAGCCAGATGGGTTCAGTTTTAGATTGGGTTTCACGTGCATGCAATAATATGGATTTGATGATGCACAAATAAGAGCAACTCCAACGGGGCGATCTATTTCGTCCGCCGCCGTTTGTTTGGGTTGGCGCGGATAAAAGTGGAGGCCCAACGCGCCGACCCAAACCCAAAAGCGTCCGCTCCGTGTCCGCGCCGACGCATTTGCGGCCCAAATTTGCGCCCCAAATGCGTCGGCGCGGACGCGGAACGGACGCCACGCGCGCCTTCTCGACGTCCGTCGCGGCCCCGCCTGTTGGTCGCCCAACCACCCGGCCCCCTCGCCGGTCAGCTTAATTTATGACCCCGGGCCCATGCGTCAGCGACGGCGGTCATCCTTTTTTAAGCCGACCATGTGGCGGGGCCGTCCTCATCCACTTCCCGTCCCCATCTAGCCACGCTCCTCCCTCGTCGCCGGCAACCAAACCCTAGCCACCCCAGCCACCCCAGCCGTCCAAATGGAGCTCTTCTCCGGCAGCGGCAGCAAGTCGAAGGGCAAGGCCCCCGTCGTCCCCTTCCCTGCGGAGTTCACCCCGCCTCCGCCTGCGCCGGCTCGCCGGCAGAGGCAGCGGGTGAACGTGCCCATGCACCAGGCAGAGTGGCACTGGCGCCACCGCGTGCCATTGCCCTATCCCGACGTGACGCTGCCGCACGACTGGCATCTGGATCCGGAAAGGACCCAGTGCCGGCGGCGCCGCGGTCGGCTAGGACGCATGCGGAGGAGGTGCGTCGCTGGCGGGCGCTCCTGACGCCGGAGCAGCGCCGCGACGAGGCGTACGCCTTCGACTCGCCCCTGCGGCTGTCTACCGGGAGAGCGAGAAGGACGAGCGGCGCTGGGCGGAGGCGGCAGAAGAGGAAGAGGCTCGGTACGAGGCGGCCATGGCCCTCTCCGCGGCCGGCGACTGCGTGGTGCCGCCGGTGGCGCCGCCATCCCCTCCCCGACGCCTCATCAAGGCCCACCCGGAGCCGCAGCTGGAGCCGGAGCCGGGCTCCATCGCGAGCTTCTCCTGGACGGGAGTGGTGCGCGAGTGGGTGCCCGCGCCGCCGGTTTGGATGGAGGCGACCCCGACGCAGGAGGCGGCCTACCTCGAGCACTGGCGCCAGCGACGGCTGGCCGATGAGCGGCGTCAAGGCGAGTACGAGGAGATGCTCGAGCGCGACCTCGAGGAGGAGGCGCGCCAGGCGGCGGCTGCACCGGCGGCGGCACAGCCCCCCGCGCCGGCACTACCCCGCCAGAATAGCTACCCCTTGACTACGTCGCTGCCGCATGGGCCACGGCGTTTCCTTGGGCCGACCCTCCGCCGACGCTCATTGACCTCACCGACCCCGAGGACGACGACGACGACGACGCCTAGGGTGCGCTGGGTAGCGCGCCGCCTCGTAGTTAGGTTTTTTTTAAATGCTAATGTGGACGCGTGGACTCTCGCCGGCCTTCCTGGCCGGCTTTAATGTATAATTAAGTTATTTTCAGTTGAAATATGCGTGCACAGTTTTTTTTTGTCGACGCCGTTAAAATGGGTCGGGCGCGCGTTGGACGCATACGCCGACCCAAACACGGAAGCGGACGTCCGTGTCCGCGTGGCCGACCCAAACGGACAAAAAGCAGACGAAATCGCCGTCCGTTTGGATCGGCCCGTTGGAGTTGCTCTGAGGTATCCGATTGTGAAAATGATTTTTAGTGTGTTGTGACCCGCGGACGATTAGGGGTGGAATTTCCAAGTTGTGGTTCTAGCTGCTCTTATACCATGTAAATTTTCTTGTTTCGTCTTCTCTGCGTCAAGATCATGTCGTCTTCTACCGCTGGGTACATTGCTGTAGCGTAGGCTACAGGTTAGACACATTGACTTGACCGGTTGACTGGTAAGTACTGTACTGTGGTCCAGTCCGTGTAGCACGGCAATGCTGACCGCCGCTAGCTTCAGTTGCTCTGAAATGTCGCTCGGAGCAATAGCCGACAAGGACGCGCGACTTCAAGTTGGTCGACACTGACGGATGCTTCTTCACCCTGTCCAAGACGGAAAGTTAGTACTCCCTCCCTCTTGCAGAGGCAGAGAGGGCACGCAGCTTGGTTAGAGCAGGCGGTCACGATTTTATTATCTGACGATATCAGCAGCAACTCTGAACGTTGCGTTGCTCAGGCTTGTCCCAATCCCCACCCCATAGTAATTTGGACGTGACTAGGGAGCACCTGTTGGCTGGTTAGTAATCTAGAGCACACACCCAAAAAAGAAATTGAAAAACCCTAAACAGCTGGCGGGACAGAAAAGGAAAAGAACCAGTCCCCACACGCCCCAACCCTTGAGCCTGCGCTAGAGAGGCGCATCAAGCCGCAGCTCGCACGCTTTCCTCCAGCCCCCCAATCACGTGCTTGATCAACCTCTCTCTGTCCTCACCCTACCCCAGTGGCGGAGCTTGGGCTGATTTTATGGAGGGGCAAATGGGCTGGAGGGGCAAGAAATATGAGTTTAGGCTGATTTTAACTGGGCATATGGACTGAATACTAGGGGATATATGCTAGTTTTCTCATGGGCTGGGGGGGCAATGGCCCAGGTTGCTCTCCACTAAGCTCCGCCACTGCCCTACCCTACGCCCATCTTCTCCCCATGCAAACTGCGTATCCTTTCCTCCCCCACAAATCTGCAATGGTTTGGCACGTTGGAGGTTAAAAACTGAAAAAAGGAATCTACCAATCTTCAGACAAAGGAAGAAGAGATAGGAGGTGTGATTTTCTCACCTTGTTTATACAAATCTGATTGCACCTTCTTCGTCCCAGTGCTCTCCCTCATTTTTCCCAGATCTGTGAGAATCTAGTATCGTTTTTGTATGGCACCTGTTACCAAAAAAAGGGCAAAACCAAAAAGTGAGCAATTATAATGGATTTTGTAAGCAAATCATGTCTGACAGCAAGCAACTCTTGGCAGGACATGAGCACGACATCTGTTTTTTGATTCATTTTTTGCAAATACTGGCTATTGTGTTTTTAGGTTGCTTTTGGAGTAGAAAAAAGTGTCAAAAAACAAAATAAAACAAAAAGGCCAGCAACTTCTAGGCTTTGCTTTGAGCAAAAAAGGTGTTAAGAGCAAACAACTCTTGTTTGGTTATGCGTGCTACAACTAAAAAGATGTAAAAAAAGCGTGGCAACTATTGGGGCACTTTTAAGCAAATAAAAAAGGGTGGGAAAGGGGTAAGCAACTCATGCATCTCTTCTTAATTTAGTTTACTTTGTACAACGACTGTGGTATTTTTTTTTTAAAGCAGCAACATCTAGGTTGGCTGTTTTTAAGCAACTCCAGTTCTGCCAGTAACCAACTTATGCGTGCACGCTGGTAGTGGGCAACTGATTTCCTGCCAATTACTGAAAAGAAACTGTAAGAAAGTTTAGTGCAATCAGTAATCACACACAAATTGATTTCTCTCTAGCTAGATAGTAAGCAACTAATCTCCGGGGGAAGGGTATGAAGATTACTTGGAGAGTAGCTGATGAAGGTTCCTTACTTGGGTATTCCTTGGATAGCTTGAGATTTTTTTTAGGTGAGTCCTACAAAAAATGAAAGAAAAACACAAAGTTGTACGCAATTGTTTGTGTAGCAAAGAAAGCTACGGTGGTCCTGCATGTGGCTTGCTTGACAACTGTATGTGACTTGCTAGAAAACCGTGGGGGGCTTGCTAGAGTTTTATGTGTGACTTGTCTGTTGTTTAGATGAAAAAATGTCAGTTATCTGTTCCACATGCATAAATCGCTTGCCGCCCCAATCCCCCTTTGTAGCCCCCCCCCCCCACACACACACACACTAAAATGTGTGCCGAAGATGTCACTTACTCGACTTTTCTCTAGTTTTTATATATTTGATTGACTTCAGTTTCTTTAAGTTGCTTAATTTGTGAGTACCAATTGCCTAGTCTACCTATGTGGAGGTGCCTAACCTTGATGAGTGTATGTTTTCTATACTATCAGTATAGTGGAAAAACTGGTATTTGACTTCAATTGTATTAAATTGCTTGATCTGTGTGTATCAATTGCCTTATCTAGATGTGTGGAGTTGCCTAACCCCTAATATCAGCAAAAGATGGAACCCCCATTTTAGCAAATAGTTTATCATTGAGTATATAAAAGGGCAGCCCGGTGCATGTAGCTCCCGCTTGCGCAGGGTCGGGGAAGGGTCCGACCACTTTGGGTCTATAGTACGCAGCCTTTCCCTACATTTCTGTAAGAGGCTGTTTCCAGGACTTGAACCCGTGACCTCATGGTCACAAGGCAGCAGCTTTACCACTGCGCCAAGGCACCCCTTCATCATTGAGTATATAAATGGAAAAAAAATTGGCAAGTTTTGCACCATTTTGAGGCAATTGCAAATCAATGTTTAGGCAAGTTGAAAAATGGAAGAACACAGAAAAGGCCATACTCCATGGTAGGACACAGATCTGGCAAAAAACTATTTTCGCAAAATAGGAACTAGACCCGCTCACATCTAGCAACCATTAATGCTTGTTATTTGTTTTCTTCCTATGCTTGTTCAACACTTTTGAATTATTGTATGGTTTTTACATCATTGTTTTCCTTTCTGTAGTGCACACTAGTTTTACTGTCATCGCTGGGAAAAAAATGTAGGCAAGTACTGAGGTTTTTAGGCACGTATCGACTTCCGAGATGAGGATCAACTAAAACCCCTATAGCACCAGTCTATCATCTGAGTATATAATGAAAATGAGGTGGAAAGTGTGCATCATTTTGAGGCAACTACAAGGCAATGGTTAGGCAAGTTTAAAACATCCTTGGGAACTCGCACTAAGCATCTGTAGCAACTTCTATCTCATATGCTGGGCAAGTTTTGGCACTTTTCGGAGGCGCGCTCTAATTGTGTCCTTTACCTAGTAGTTCCTCAAGTTACAAAAAACGCGTATGTGGCAACTCATGCCCCTCTGCGGGGGCAACTTCCACCTCGAGCCCTCCCAAAAATTGTCTGATGTTGAAAAATATTTTGGTGCAAACTACCCCCAAGGAAATGCTATCGCCATCAAAAACCATCCTCCTCTTGCCATGTATGTAGACCTCTGCAGATCCGCATCCTATCTCCTACCCAGCCTACCACTCCGTTCCCCAATCCAACGTCCGCCTCCCAGCATGCCCCCTTCAAAAACCACCTTGCTCCACCCCCACCCCCCGCGCGCATGTGGTGAATCAGACACTCAGAGCGCCCTGCCCCCCAATGGAGTTGCCTGCGCAGAGGGGCACCGAGACCAGCAACACAGCGAGACCAAAAAAAGAGCATGAATCTGAGGTTTACGACATGTACCTCTGGATTTGAACAATGCCCCCTCCCTCCGTCCTCTGCACTCTCCCCTTGGAAATGAGAAGCTCTACCGCTGCTTGTGGCTATCGCACCATGCCTCCCTCCTTTGCGCATAGCCGCTCCAGCAACTCAGTTGGAACATCGAATTTGGGCGGCGCTCGATTTTGGCAAACAAGGCAACAACAGGCAACGCCGGCCCCTGCTTCTCTCCTGGAATTTTGAACTACATGCGACAATACAGGAAATGGAGAGGGGCGCTTGAGTTAGTTGTGGGACCCCTACCGCTGTCTCCACTTTGACTGTTCCCAATAATTTTGTGACGTGCGCGGAAAAAATGGTTTGTTCCAACCAGAGGCCACCTGACCGCATGTGCGGCGAGCGATTTGATTGGACTACACTTGCTGGTGTCTGCCCGAAGCTATCAAAAAGTGTTGAGTATAGTACTTGCTTGACATTTGAAGCGACTTGCCTGTCTTGCATGTGTGATTTGCATGACACAGAACCCCCTATCCCTTCCCCCCTAGATATGTGCCTAACATTTGTACGTGACCTAACATTTGTGTTTAAGTTGCTTGTTTTGTGTGTCCATTGCCTGGTCTAGTAGTGTGGACTTGCTTAACCCTTGATTTTCACTCAAGTGATTATGGGTGGGTTGTGTTTGTGAACTTCGATACATGTGTGTGAGGTGGCTGAAAAAAAACCACGGGGATGTTTAAACCGGAGGGGGAGGGGAGAGATTACCCGCAACTTGCCCTCTATTTGTTGGTCTTGAATGGCAGGGAATGAATCATGGTCAAGAGCAGTCACATGTTGTTCATGCCAATTGCGTTTTTTGCTCCTCCCGGCCATCTTTCCCACTAAAAAACAGAAAAAAAACATAACCATAAATGCATATTCAGGTGGCTTGTATGAAACTTCCAAGACACTAACTAAAAAGAACTGGCAAATTCTGAACCATATGATGAAATGTGAAGGAAAATAGCACATGAGCAAAGTTCACGTGTTAACTGAAGCAACTAGCTACAAAGTGTTGGGCAAGTTTTGGCAAAAACTCAAAGCCACCTAAGTAACAAAACCATTAAAAGCAAATTCTCAACAATGTCAGGCAACTAAGTAACAAACATTAGGCAAGTTTAGGATTGTTCATTATCTGAAGTATTTCACCTGGACACAGAAAGGCTCAACCTTCACTCGAGATCCAAAACAGCTACGCATTGTTCGGCCCCCTAATTAATCCCAAATGCTAAGTTCAAAATCTCGATTAGTGTGTTCGAGTTTTTGTACTCTAATTAAGCAAGTTTGGGAGCACTGGCTAGTAAACAAAAATTATGAGCAAAATTAGTGTTAACGCGCATGTCTACATCAGGAAAACTACCTATAGAACCATTGGGCAAGTCAGAAAGCAAAATTGAGGAAACTCGTATCCTTTGCCCCTGGCAACTTCCAACATCCCACCCTCCCAAACTCGCACC
>NC_041393.1:34642247-34661327 GCF_002162155.2 Triticum dicoccoides
GCCAGCGGGCGCACTACGGAGATCAGGCCCTGAAAATCGCCACCACCACCACGCGACCCCCGCGAAAACCTTCACTACCACCACACATCCAACAGAGAGGACCGCGAAAACATTGGGCAAGTCGAAAAGTGAAAACAAGCAACTACGTACCAATGGTTATGCAACTTTTGTGAGAAGGGGGGAGCCACACTAGGAGTTGTGCTGCACTCAACAGATAATTCCGATATAGATAATGTACGAAATAGCAATATTTTTCAAGTAATTGTTATTTGTTAAATGGTATTGCAGGAGTTCAACAGTGAGCCTGGTATACCAATGTATTCAGCTAGACCAGATCAAGCAGTACAGGTGCTTAAGCATGTGTATAACGCTGCACCAAAAAAACTCAAAGGAAAGGAGCTTGAGCTTCTTTTGGTAATCCTCCCTGACAACAATGGCTCGTTGTATGGTGAGGATGCCTCCTATTGTACAGTACTATGTTGCAAATATTTCACAGTCCTCTGCTCGTCAGTTCTGCTATCCTCAGTTTCTCACATATAATGAGTTTTAATTTTCAGGTGACATAAAGCGCATTTGTGAAGCCAAATTGGGATTAATATCACAGTGCTGTTTAGCAAAGCATGTATTTAGCGCAAGGAGCTACTGAAGGTGATGGAGTCATTAGCCTTGTAGCACAAAACTATTGGGTGTTGACTACATTGTTTATAAGGTGGTAAGGCGACCTAAGGCGAGCACCAGCCCTCCTGGCGCCTAAGCGCTTAAAGCGGGCATAATTGTAAGACACTGCAAGTGCACCGTACCGCTAAGCGTCCAAGGTGGGATGCCTTAAAAACAATGGTTGACTATGGTACAAATGAAATGTCTTGCTTATTTGGTGGACTAAATGAAAAGCTATTTCAGTCTATCAAAATAGCGGATAACAAAAATAATAATGAAACTTCGGTGATTTAGGCAAGTTAGAAATAACAAATTTTGTGCAAGTTAAATCAATTTGTTGCTAAAACAACATCTATGGGCAAATCGTGCCACGTCTCTTGCAACTAAGTATTTTAGTTGGGCGAGTTTTGGGCGAAATAAAGCCCAACACTGTCGGGAGTGGATTTCTGGGCAACTCGTGCCGACATCTCTAGCAACTAATTATCATGTGATGGGCAAGTTTTGAACACTTCCGGCTCAAATCGTCGAAGATTCCAGTCCCCACATCTCCACGTCGACACACCCCTTTTCGACCTCCTATATCGCCTCTGACTTGCTACGTCAAAGCACTATGTCTATTGCCTATTCATCATCATGGAATCAACACCACGGAAAACAATCACGAGTACGAAGTAGAGAGGCCAGGTTCACCTCAACAAGCTCCTCCTTGGCTTCATCCATGCCCTGGACATTGTCAAAATCCCACCCGCTGCTTCCTGAGCAGGCAACGCTTGTCTGCAATGCCCCGAGCGGACATCTGCCTCTGTAACAACCACATCATCTGCAACAGTGAAAACCACAGCGTGAGCAGTGTCCACCAGCAGCTTCCCCGCCGGCCGTGGAGCAAATCGGTAGTCCACCACGCCCTCCCGCCTAGCCCCAGCAGGAACCCCTCCTCGTGTGGCACCCTCCTGGCGTAGTACGACCACTTCGTAGCCGCGGCGCCCTTACCAGTGCGCTCGTCGTCGCCGCTGCCGACGTCCTTGACCTTGCTGAAGTAGATGCAGACATGCAGCGCAGCCCCGCCTCCCACTAGTCCGGCGGTCAGGGCAGCCGCGCGCAGCCCCGCCTCCCACTACTCTGGCAGCCACGGCGGCCGCGCGCAGCCCCACCTCCCACTGCTCCGACGGCCACGGCGGCCGCGCGCAGCCCCGCCTCCCATTACTCCGGCAGCCACGGCGCCCACGCGCAGCCCAGCCTCCCAATACTCCGGCGGTCATGGCACCCACGCGCAGCCCAATCTCCCAATACTCCGGTGGTTCTCAAGATCGACGATGGTGAATTTGGGGAAATTTGTGAAGGCAGAATGCGTGTACGCGTGTGGTGGAGGGGTCGTTATCCGTGTGTGAGTGGGCCCATTTGGCCGCTGGGATGCTCGACAAGGCGCGTCGCCGACCGAGAGACACCTGAGACGATCGGACGGTCGATGATGGTGTGTGCTCGACAGCTCCAAAAAGTGCAGCTGCACTTTTTAGAATTTAGGTAGTAATTTTGGTTCGCTGCTAAAAAGATGTACAAGGACCGAAGCGTAAATTTGCTCCTACAGCGCATGCTGTGTAACAATGTGAGGACAAGGACCAAAGTTTAATTTTGCAGATTTGGCAGGGGCCGCGCGAACGCGTACCCCCTCTACCACAAATTATGACGTCCACTCTCCCATTTTAGGAAGATGGTAAGCCAACGCACCCACCATGTGCAATGTGGGCCACTAGCCTAGGCCACGGGTCTTCCTGATCACCCGTCGACCCCGTCCAGGTAAGTATGGAACAACGTCGCACCTGCCTCTCCTCTTATAGCCGGCTCTCCCATCCGATCCTCCTCGGCTGGGCGAGGTGGGACTAAAACAACCGAAGCGCAGCAGCCACTAGCGAGCCGAACGGGAGTCACGGGAGGGCTGTCTAGCTTCATGGGCTTGCGTGGATTTAACTGGGCCGCGTGGCAAGACAAGCGTTGGACTTGGGCCCAGAGCGCCGTCGCAGTTTTGCTTCTCCTCGTGTGTGTGTGTGTGTTTTTATCCTATACTTCTAGAGTAGTCTTCCCTTCTAAAAGGACACTGACCCATGTGTTGGATTGCACTGCAAGAGTAAAAAAGACATAAATTGCTTGAAAGGGGTGTTTGACGCTGCACCAAAAACACACGAGATTTGACATTATGTGTTACTTAAAAGGATAAACCAGGAGAGAGAGAGAGAGAGAGAGAGAGAGTTTGCAATTAAATTCTCAAAAGAAATTTTCAGCGAGGTCAAAACTCATGCTTGGAATTTCCAGAAGTCAAGAGAGCCCTCACAACGTATTGTGCTTTGTTGCTGGAACTTTGGGTGTCTTGTTCCATCATAGAATGATAATAAAAGCCGACTACCATATTTTCAGATGGTTATAGATCGAACAAGGAAGCCCAAATGTGTTGGCTTTTTATTTCTAAGAAAACATACACAATACATTGGTACAAATTTCCAAGTAAAGTCTTACTACATGAGTGCACACATGGCAATGAATGAGGCGTGAGCGAACATAATGATCAAATCGCGTAGAGCTTAATTTGAGCACCATGCATCGGACGCAAAAATGTCACATTGTGCGGTGCATGAGTGTATGCCTGTGCAAGGCTGAACTCAAAATGTTGAACAATCATACACATTGCCATCTTGGCCTCAAGAAGCGCAAATTGCTGGCCGATGCAGACCCGTGGCCCCCAACCGAATGGGAGGAATGCACCCACATCCTTGGATGCCTTGGAGATCCCCTCGGCGAACCTCTCCGGATTGAACTCAAGCGCATCGTTGCCCCAAATTTCAAGATCGTGGTGGATGAACAACACGGGTAGTTCGATGAGGACGCCGGTTGGGTATGCGATGCCTCCGATCTTCATATCATTGCATGTCTTTCGAATGAATGTGATGGCCGGTGGGTATAGCCGAAGAACCTCATATAGAATCATGGTCACCTGCATCGGTCGTAGATTGATATATAAGCTTTATAAGTCCAAATCACTTTCACAGTTTTATTGTTTCAATGAAATCAAGCAATTCCAACATTGCTCACCGTTTTGAGTCGACCAAAGCCCTCATACTCAGGTTTTGTTCTTCCCAAATATGCCAAGGATCTCGTTCCTTGCACGGTATTGCCACTCTGGGTGCATACTTAGTACTATCATTGTCCATGTGAGTAATACTGATGTTGTCTCCGATCCTGCAAAATAAAATAGCTTGCATTCCTCTATAACCTCTTCAATTGTCATTCCCGGGATGGATTGACTATTTTCATTTGTGGCAGTCATGCTTGAATGGAGCATTAGACCGAGTAAGTCATCTTTGGTGCTTTCTCCTTCTTGCATTGCTTTCATTCTCTTCTCAATTAGATTACGCAAAATGGATTCAATCTTTCGGTTAGTTTGATGCATCCTTCGATTGTTTCTTGTAGGCAGGAATCTAAAAATTTACACGCTTATACATAATTAGTAAAAATAACTGGTTTGTGGTAAATACTTTGAAGTTTACATGGTACCATGTGCTAACTCACGTGTAACCAGGTATGATAATCTTCTTCAGGTTGGTCAAGAGGCGCTCGGCTTGCTCGGATTGCAGCTGGAAAATCTCCCTTCCTTCAAGGTAGCTACTCCCGAATGCAGTGCGAGAAATGACATCTCCGGTGAGGCTCTGAAGTTCTGGATAGACATCCAACTCGCATGAATTGTTAGGGTCAAGGGACCGCATCCATTTACCAACAAGCTCTTCACAGCACGCAGAAAACGCAGGTAGCATGAGTTGCGAGAGATTTAGCCATAGCCCACACTTAATCACAATGAGTATTTACAAGCACTAGCAAACATGTCCGTGCGTTGCAACGGTAGATACAAAAATTACACTCTGGTCAAATAAGTATGACCCAATCAACATCCTTTATTTTAACACGGTGGCTCATCATTTTGCCATTTACCTTTCTTCCGACTCTCGCTGATGATGGACGTGATGTCCACATGATCACAATGCATTCGACATGGTAAATCTCAAGACAATGAGCTTGCCACCGCATGACACACTTGTCATTGTGTAGCGCAAGAAAATGTTTAAAACTTTTAAAATAAATCTCATCTACCACGAACTACTCCCAACGCCTAGACATATAAAGACTTTCCAAAAACTGATCAAAACGTAGACATAGAAGACTTTTGAAACGTCAAAAAGTTTTTGGAATTGACAAACATTTTTTTCTAAATAATTGGGCATTTTTAAAATTCGTAAACATTTGTTTTGTTTAGACGAACATTTATTGAACACATGAATATTTTTTAAATTCCTGAACATTTTTTGAATCAATGGTTTTTTAAAATTAGTGAAAAATTCGCAGAAAAGTTGATTTTTTTTTGAGAATTTTCTAAAATTTCATGGATATTTTTTTAGATTCGTGATCGCGAATATGTTTTGTATACATGATCATTTTTTCAGAATCAAGAACATGGTTTTATTTCCCGACAATTGTTTTCCAAATTGTAATTTTTTTTATAATTTTCCAAAATCTTTGTAAAATTACCAACATTTTTTGAAACCACGAAAATTTTATGATTTTTCAAACATTTTTAAGATTCGTAGACATTTTATGATTTCTCGACCATTTTTTTTCCAAAATCTGCAACTTTTTTAAAAATTTCAATCTTGAATTAACTCAAAAAAGAGAGTAAAAAACAGAAATAAGAAAAGAAAAGACAAAAAGATGAAGAAAAATAGAGATGCCGCGTCCCGCGGGCCGGCCCATGAAGACATTCAGGGGGGATGAGGTGGGTGAGAAAAAGGAGTTGGAAAAAATGGTGAACGCAGGGTTCGAAACCCTGGTCTTTCAAGTGGGAGAAACAGGCTGCTGCCACTACGCCACCAGCTCACATGTGCTAAATGATGGGTATCGTACCTATAAAACACTTATAGCGACGGTGTCTTAACAAAAAACGAATCGTTTTCCGTTTAGATGGCATAGCGGGTAATATATGGCAACTTCGAGGGTAATGTTTAGACGGACGACCAGAAGCAATACTTGTTTTATTAGTAGGTAGAGAGGTAGAGATATACACATAAAAGTCATATGTGCCTTATGTGACAAAATTACACGTACGCACCTTGAGCTTCTCGAGATGAAATGCGGGGTTGAGGATCCTCCTATGCTTGGCCCATTTCTCGCCCTCGTAGTCCGCCACACCTTTGGCAAGCAACATCGACAGCGCCGGGAACCTGAGCTTCTCGAAATGGCCAAACTTGTTGGACATCACCTCCTTGCCTAGGCTAGGGTCTACAATAGTTACCTTCGGAGTCGGGCCAAGCCACGACACACACATCTTGCCATGCTTCCGTAGGACGTCATGGAGGAACGAAGCGACATGAGGACTAATGTCGTGGCAACCCAGCAACATGGGCTTTGACCATGCCCCCCTGTTTCGTCGGTTGGCCTTAATAATGTCGCCGGTGAGGAAGCGATACGGAGTTCCTCTGAGCCCCTGTGCATGCAGGGCCCGCCCCAACCGCCGCGGGCACCACCACAACCAGTGTAGCAGCTGGGTGGCCTGCCACAGAAGCACAAGGCCTAGGATGCCGCGGATCACGGATCCCCATGGAATTGAGGCTAGGTTCATGGCCGTGCGGAAGCAATTGGTGTCTTGGTTGAGAGGTGAGAGAAGACAAGTTTATGGCAGTGCAAGTGGAACTTTGTTTTGATGGCTATCGTACAGTCGGGAGCCACAGTACATATAGAGATTCATATGCCCATTTGTCTAAATTATGTATTGCCCTTTGATTCACGCACTGGCCCATAAATTAAACATGAGAGAGTGGTAGTACTATATTAGTCTTGCTTGTATTGACTTGGTGGAGAAGAAACTGCAGTAGAAATCCCATTGGTTGGGTGACACGGGGTGATCTGATTGGTTAGGTGAAGTGCAGGGACGTGTCAATGCGCACAGCTCAAGCCGGGGTCATGTCTGTTGACGATCTCTTACATTGGTGTACACTGGAGTATTAATTTAGTCCAACGAACCAACAGCGATGACATGCCTGCGAGCAGCTCCATTCGTCTACACTGGTGTTCTTTGTTTCGTGTTTTAACTGATACTAGATCCTTAGGATCGGGTAGATTAGAGATTTGACAGTAGTCTACCTTCTCCTTGGCTCGATGAGCTCGAGCTGGTGGCCATGGCGGAGGGTGACAATGGTGATGGCGAGTGGGCAGAGGCGGCGGCAGAGCTTCCCGTCAGCCTAGCACTAACCTAGATCGGATTGGGGTGTCGGTGGGGTGTGTGGCGCACGATGAACCTCGTGATCTGTGCGTCTGGCCCCCACCTCTCTGTATAGTGCTGGCGACAGAGGCCCACCAACCAAAAGAGGGTTGGGCGTCCCCGATCAGGGCGCATGCCAAGGGGCCCGTTGAGCCGTTGAGGTCAAATGGGTGCAGATCAATCTAACATCCCCCCCTTGGTCTCAAATTACTTTTAACTTTGTACTTTACAAGTTTCATCACCGATTGGTACATAGAGCATGTTTCATCGTCACAGCTCAATTGCCGATAGAATCAGACAGCTACAATATACTTTTCTGTTTTGAAACAAATTATGTTTCTTTTGGGCCTCTCATGATCCAGGAGTCATAGGCTTTTCCTTAAACCCATGCCAGCTAAGTGTTCCTTGAACACATTGGATGGTAAGCCTTTCGTAAGCGGATCCGCAAGCATATCCTTTGTCCTTATATGCTCAAGATTTGTAGTGTGATCCTGGATTTTATTTTTCACAACATAATATTTTATCTCTATTATTTTGACAGCATTATTACTCGAGTTGTTGTTGTGAGCATATATAGAATACCGCGGGCTGGTTGTCAGAGTACATCTTTAGTGGTTTGTCAATACAATCTACCACTTTCAAGTCAGGTATAAATTTCTTTAACCATATTGCCTGCCCCGTGGCCTCAAAACAAGCTATAAATTCTGCATACATCATGGACGATGCAACTATTGACTGTTTCGAGCTTTTCCACGAAATAGCCCCTCCAACGAGAGTGAACACGTATCCTAGCGTGGATTTTCTATCATCTCTGTCTCCCGCAAAATCTGCTTCTGGATACCCTCTTATCTCTAGGGAATCAGATCTCATGTAGGTTAGCATGAGGTCCTTCGTACCTTGCGCATAACACAATGCTTTTTTTACCATCTTTCAGTGCTCTGTACCTGGATTGTCTTGATATCTACCGAGTACCTCGTTGATAAAATCTAAGTCAGGGCGAGTGCACACTTGTGCATACTGTAAACTTCCAACAACCGAAACATATGGTACTGCTTTCATTTGATCAATCTCGTACTGGTTCTTGGGACATTGAAATTTCCCAAAACTGTCGCCCTTGACTATAGGAGCAGGTGTGGCTTTACTCGTATGCATATTATTATTTTTAAGAACCTTTTCTAAATATGCCTTCTACGATAGTCCAAAAACTTCACTTTTCCTATCTCAGTGAATTTCTATGCCTAAAACATGCAGATCTATTATATCAAAAATTGAGTACAAGAATTTCTTGGGTTTCTTGTAGCAGACTAACATCACTGCTAGCAAAGCAAGATATCATCCACATACAAAAAAGGATAGTGCAAATGCTTGTTTGCATATTCTCTAAAAAAACTCAATTAGCTTTGTTTTTTGACTGGAAATAGGGATCTTTATTGCATGATAGAAATTCTGTTACAATCAGCCATAAGGCTTGCAGCTATAAAGGATGGAGCAGACTCCAACCAACAATCTGAAACCGATAAAGCAGTGGCATGTTTAGCACATAGGTCAGCTCCAACATTGGCTTCCCTATTGACGTGTCGAACCGAAAAAGAAGCAAACTCCATGGCTCTTCCCTTAATTTCATCGAAGATAGGCGTCACAACCGACCTGGGGTTGTAATGCGAGTTCCAGAGATTCACGACCTCTAGGCAATCAGACTCCATTACCACATGCGAGTAGCCCCTCAACTGTGCAAATATGACACCTTCTCGCATGGCCAAAACTTCGGCAATGAAGGGATCCGTGACACCGGGTAAAGGCTTACTCCAAGCACCCATGAAGGAGAGATGAGAGCGCGCCACCCCCCCTGCACCTCCAGTTCAAGCTTGGCTGTCGATCGCCCCGTCCGTGTTAATCTTGATCCAGCCAGGAGCTGGTGGAATCCAGCCTTGGCTAGAACGCGATCGGCAATGGTCCTTCGGAAGCTCCAAAAGAGCTAGATCATCTCAGGCCCATTTAACCGCCTGCATTGGGTTGTACCCTTCCTCATCATGTGTCCATTTGTTCCGCGAGGTCCAAATAGAGTACATGATAGTAATAATTTTGCATCTCTCTGAATCGGAGAACATAGTATCCACCACTAAGTCCCTCTCCCATGTATGCAGGTGTAGCCTTGGAAGTTTGATCCCAAGTACTTCTTTTGCTGCTGTCCAGAAGGCCTTAGCATGAGAACAAAGGACCAAGGCATGCATCAGATCCTCGTTCATAGCTTTGCAAAGATCACATAGCGATGTGGTACGGATATGACGATAGTGCAAGGTAGCATAATCTGGAAGGATGCCCCGGAGCACCCTCCACCAGAAAACCCGAACTCTAGGTATGACCTTGAGTTTCCAAAGAGCGGCCCACAACTGTTTTTCTGACGCTGAAGTTTCCACTACCGTCCCTTCCTCTAGAGCACGCAGCTCGTCTCGAGTCACCAGAGCACGGTAAGCTGATTTCACAGTGTATTCGCCGGACTTTTCAAGAGCCCATGCTAGGGTATCTTCTCCACCATTGAGCCGAATTGGGATATTTAGTATTGCCTCGGCATCAGGTGCAAGAAAATTTCGCCTCACTACCTCAACATCCCAAGTTCCAGACTGGTGATCGATTAGTTCAGAGACACGCTCAATATGATCGGTCCCTTGTCGTCCTGTAGGCTTGAGATAAGTGGTGGTAGGAATCCAAGTGTCATTCCAAACAGAAATTGACTCGCCATTGCCTACCCTCTTGATTAGGCCTGTTTGCAAAGCTGTACGCCCGGCTATAATCGCCTTCCATGTAGCGGAGGAAGAAGCTGGAGCGTGAGCCTGCAAAAATTCTCCATTAGGAAAGTATTTTCCTTTGAGAACTCGCGAACAGAGGGTATTCAGATGGGTTAGGAGCCGCCAGCCATGCTTCCCGAGAAGCGCTAGGTTAAACTTTTCAAACTCCCGAAAGCCCATCCCGCCCTGTATTTTTGGTGCGGACAGCTTCTCCCAAGACATCCAATGCAGCGAACGCCTGTCGATGGAGCTACTCCACCAGAATTTTGCCATGGATGATGTGAGCTGTTTGCAGACCTTTTTTGTTAACTTGAAACAACTCATACCGTGGGTGGGAATGGCCTGTGTAACAGATTTTAGAAGTACCTCCCTCTCCGCACACGCTAGGTAGCGTTCTGCCCATCCATGCATACTACTACGGCTTCTTTCTCCGATATGTTCAAAAGAGCCACTAGTGATGCGCCCCACCGCTGTCGGTAGGCCCAAATAACGTTTCGTGAAGGCTTCCAGATTAATGCCCAGTTCCTGTTTCAAAGCCTCACGGAAAGTATGTCGTCGTGGAGCGTGGCCCATTTTTGTCAGAGACACAACTTCCTGCAAACACAAGGGTGTCCAGTTCTTTGATTTTATTTTAATGAATTGGATGACAGACAAAAAAAAAAGATACAGGTGAAACAAATAGGGCAGCTATTGCTAATGAATTGGAAATCAGCTTCAGTCAGACAAATCAGTGTTTTTTTTTGTGAGGGATGGACAAATCAGTGTTGGCGGCGATGGCATCAATCAATGAAACTCAAGCTGCAGGAAAACAATTGTCGGCCATCAAAAGTCAACTACTCCGATCCAAATTACAAGAAAAATACTGTACTGTAATATTTTTCACTAGTTCAGTACTGATATCGCGAATAGCCACAGGTGCAACCTACTGCACTACATCACAGATGCTAATCTCGCTTGAAACCTTCAGGGTGGACGCGGCCGGGACAAGCGAGGATCGGCGGGGCGGGGCAGTGCATCTCTTCTTAGCTTCTCCCAGCTCCGTGTAAGCGATGTTCTTGCCGGCAGCATTGGTCGTCGCGAGCGGGATGAGCGCGGGTCGGTGCGGCCGCGGCAGCGGAGCAGAGCGTTTCTTTCCAACCACTTCCTTGGTAGCGTTTGCCAACTTGACGGCGGCAGGGTCGTTTGAGACGGAAGAGATCAGCGCGGATCGGCATGCCGACGGAGAGGCAGATGACTTCTCGGGAATTCTCACGCTCGCTACGCCGGAGAGCTTCATGGCGGACGAGGTCAGGATCTTCATCTTCCGCGGGACAAGGGGCCTGTTCGGAGCTTCTCCCAGGTCCAAGTACTCGATCTTCTTGCCGGCAGCATTGGTTGTGGCGATTCTGGCGAACGGGATGAACCTGGGTCGGTGCGGCGGCGGCGGCTTCGGAGCAGAGCGTTTGTTTGCTACCCCTTCCTTCGTAGCGTTGGCCCGGTTCATGGTAACAGCGCCGGTTGTTGACGTGGAGGAGATCAGCGCCGATTGGCGTGGCGACGGCGGCGCAAACGACTTCCTTGCAACTCTCTCCCTCGCCGCGTTGACGACCTTCCTCCGGCGCTCGAGATCACGACGGATCTGGTCGTGCATCGTCGAGGCCAAGCACTGCGCCATGAGAGCGGGCGTGCTGATGGTTGCAGAGGAACGACAGGAGGGCTCGATCGGCGAAGGAAAGGAAGGTGCTGTGAGTTGCCGGGCAGCGGCCCTAGCTAGGCTTATATCCAGCGGGAGGTCGCTGAGGTGGATTCGGACTTAAGGAGAGAAGCGTGCGTACCAAGCAGCGCGTGAACCAGGAGCGAATTCTGCAGTGTTTCCGAGCCTTGTTAGGTGTAAAATTGCCACTCAAAAACGTTGGCATGCATACGTGCAGAGCCAGGAGGTCGCCGAGCTGGAGTCGGACTCGAGGAGAGATGCGTGCGGCCGCCAGCGCACCCCCGTCGTTCTCCCTCGCGCGGCCTCCTGACCACGCCAGCTCGCCGTCGCCGACCTCCTGCCGTGGTTCCCCATCACCACGCCAGCTCGCCGTCGCCTTGCCGTGGTTCTCTTTGCGACCCCCTGCAGGTTCTGTGCTGTGTACCTTGTTCTCTGCCATGCATGTGAGATGGCCGCTCTAGCTTGCTTGGGCACGAGCCGTGGCAGTGCTGGCTCTCGCCGCCAAGGTCTGGGCCCCGTGCTGCTTGCCGTGTAAGTTCTTGCTGTTGCTGGTGGAAGCAGAGCCCGCCATTGCCGCTGGATGGTATCGACGTGCCCGACGGCAATGTTCATTCTCTCACATGTATGTATGGAAGTGGACGTGGCCGCCATACTCCGGCGCTCATGGGTCATGCATGGCAACCTCCAGCTAGTTAGAAGCAGAAGCTGTACGCGCAGCCGCAGTAGCAGCAACCTACGCAAGTGCCTCCTTCTCCCCACTGTTCTCTCCCTCTCTCTCCCCAAGGCACCCTCCCTGATCTCTCCTTCTTTCCGAGGATTCAGCCACGAACTTGTTTGGATTTACAGGAAATGCAGGGACAACCCTTTTCCATGATCTAGGGCCTTTTTCAATTCTAGGTGAAAATGCAGTCAAATTTATTGCCCAATTCATTGCACGGATGCAACACTTTTTTGGTTCAGAAAAAATGCAGTCATTTTTTTTATCTTAATCGTTTATGAAACTCAATTCATTGTACAGATGCAACACTTTGGTTTAGGAAATGCAATCAATTTTTATTTTCTCGCAAAAAAATTGCAGCCAATTTTATCTTTATCTTTTTTATATGAAACTCTTGATACATTAATCCCATCGATGCAAACACGGCGATTATTTTTGTTGGCTTCTATAATAGTTATAGTTGCACACGTAGTCGTTTTCAATTGGATACGATTATTGAAAAGCTGTAGACACGACGATGCTATGTTGGTTAGATGACGTCTCCCACTAGCATTGCTTACTTAAATTTAGTTAGACGTGTGACGTTGTACTCCTGCAAATTACAAGCATGTCGATTCTATAAGTAGTCCGCACAGGATACATAGAGGGGGGGGGGGGGAGTTGTACATCAACCGCTAGTATGGAAGATACCTGACCCAAATTTTATCAAATTTAATGTGGGCGCAACATTCTTTGCGGATGAGGGTGCTGGAGCATCAACGGCGATTATACGTGATGAGAGAGAGGTAACTTTATTGCAGCACAATGCATTTACATACGATATACGTGACGAGAGAGGTAACTTTATTGCAACACAATGCATTTGGAGATGTGGTTACAATTGAAGCAATGACAACATAGAACAGATTGGAATCTGTCAATTCCCTCGAATTTCATAGGGCCGAGGCGGAATCAAATTCTCTTCAGGTCATAAAGTTTTGTACTGGCCAAACACAGTGGTGGAATGGAGCAGCATCAATTTTCGCCAAGTGCACCGGTTTAGTTTCTTTGATTGGGAAGGTCTCTTCTAAACGTTGTTTTAGATTGACCAATATGGTCGCATATGAGCTAGCTAGATACAGTTTTTTTAATAAGAACTCGCTTTTTTGGACCGATGAACCCCGGATTGTCCGGTCAATAAGCTGGTGGATGATGTAATTTTGATTTGATCCTAACGAAACTAGCCACAAAGGCCTTTTCTTAATAAATAAATCAATAAATAAATAAAGAAAGAGTATTTTTGTAAGCAGCTAAGCTTAAGCCGAACAGCTCCCTCGAAAAAAAGAGCAGTTTTCCTCAAAGAAAAAAAAACAGCTATCGAATTGGTGCGCGTCGCTCCTCTCCCCTGTCCCTTCCAGAGACGCGCCGCGGCAGCCCTCACCGGCGTCACCGCGAAGCTCCAGCTCGCACTACCCGCTCGCCTTCTACTACCTCTCCGGCCTCCTCGACTCGCTCCTCCCCTTCCCCCCTCCTCGCCGTCGCTCGCCTTCCTCTCCGAGACTCCGACCCCAACAGCACCTCCTCCTCCTTCCCGCCCCCCTCCTGCGGCGGTGCGCTTCGACGGCCCGGGAGGGAACCTCGTGGCCGGCGCCTCCTCCCGCATCCCCTGCCTCCCCGCCGGCTTCCGCGTCGACCGAGCCGACCTCGAGGTGCTCAGGTGAACTGGTGATTGTTTTGACACTCCCTGTCATTGTTGATTCTTCTGTTCTTTAATCTGTTGGTTGCATGATAAATCAAGTAGTAGTACAACTGGCTATAGATTGATCCAACCTATTACTATTCATGTTAGATTCCGCAACAAATTCTGTTTGCTAATAATCTAGCTCACTAGGATTGCAGATTTCTTCAAATAACTAAAAGCAGATGTGTTATGTTATATGGACTTAAGCATCCAAACAAAAAGACAAAATGAAATACCAGTT
This sequence comes from Triticum dicoccoides, assembly GCF_002162155.2. NCBI lineage: Eukaryota > Viridiplantae > Streptophyta > Magnoliopsida > Poales > Poaceae > Triticum > Triticum dicoccoides. The sequence goes on from NC_041393.1 coordinate 34,656,358, forward strand.
ACTGGTTAGTGCTCCATCTTGAGAAACTAGTTATTGATACGAATCCGGACTTCGGGAGAGTCTCTACCTATGGCAGGGAAAGGCTTGCATCAACTTTTCTGCAACATCACAGAATAATATGGATTGTTCCAACCTACTATTCATGTTAGATTTGGTATATTTCTGTTTGCAATCAGTCTGGCTCACTAGGATTGATTTCTTCAAATAACTGAAAGTAGATGTGTTATGTTATATGGAATTAAGCATCCAAACAGAAAGACAAAATGAAATATCAGTTACTGGTTAGTACTCCATCTTAAGAAACTAGTTATTAGTACAAATCCGGAGAGTCTCCACATATGGCAAGGAAAGGCTTGCCTTTTCTGCAACATCACATAATATTATTCTTACATCAGCTAGATGTAACAATAGTAAATACTACACTGAACATTATTCCACAAGTGAAAGCAGAGTTTCGACCACATGGCTCATGCTCGGTCTTCTGCTCCTCTCCTCTTGCACACATGATATTGCTATCTTAAGCATTACTATCGCTTCCGAATGGTTGAATTCTCCATCCAGTCTGTGGTCGACAAACTCCAGAAGCCATGACTGGTCTTCGCCTGCTAGTTTCTCTTCAAGAATTTCAGTAGAGCATCTAACAGCCATTTCCACCTCCTCAGCGTCGACCATCCAACTAGAAACCCGAACCCCCTTCACTAACTCAAGAAGAACTACTCCATAGCTGTAAACATCGGCCTTGCCAGTGATTGGAAGGTTTAGAGCCCATTCCGGTGCAATATATCCTCTGGTCCCAAGTACCCTTGACAACATCAGTGCTCTTGATCCTCGCTTTTGTAGCTTAACCAGTCCAAAATCTGCAATCTTGGGCTCAAAGTCTTTATCTAACAATATGTTCTCTGGTTTGACATCACAATGCACTATCCATTCAAGGCACTCATGGTGGAGATAGGCCAGTCCTTTTGCCACCCCAAGTGCAATATTATACCTTTGGTTCCATTGGAGCACAGGGATTATTCTTTGGTAATCAAATAGAGCTCTGTCTAAAGAACCATTCTCGATGAACTCAGAAACCAAGAGCTTGCACGTCTTCTCGACAGAAAACCCCCACATTCTGACCAGATTCATATGATAAATTCTGCCTATGACACTTAGCTCAGACCTGAACTCCTGCTCTCCATGGATCACATCGTTTAGCTTCTTCACTGCAACCGTCCTTTCATCATCAAGGACTCCTTTGTAAACTGCTCCTGACCCACCACTTCCTAGCTCTTCCTGGAAGCAATTGGTTGCTTTCAGTAACTCACTGTGACTAAATATTCGGAACTGGCTGGATATTATCATGTAACCTTCATCTGTAACCTCTGGTCCTATCTTCCATTTGTAAACTACCAAACAACCAGCGATGACTAAAGCTACTTCGATGCAAAGCAGCGTTAATGCTGAAGAAAGGAAGTAGCCAACCTTGAACTTGGAAATGGCACCCTTGAACATCCGCGATGAAGTGTCTGCTTCTTTTTCATGAATTTTGCATTCGTGGGTTACTGTAGAAGCCAATTCTGACGTAGACATCACTCCCTTGGGAACTTTCAGATAAATGTCATTGTAAGGGTCTGGGAAGTTCTTGCCATTCAGAAGAGAGACCTTTGGATAACATTTGCCTTCTCCTCGTCGGTACGAAAAAGCTTGGCAATCAACATTGTCCGAGCATGCCTCTTTGCACTGCAAGAATGGCACCGAGTCTGCGTACTCCAAGTCATGCTGGTAAAAGTCAGTTTGTGCGAGCTTACTGAACGAAAAAGTGGCCATGTTGTTTGCCTCATGTCTTCTCCGGTCGTCCCAGCTGGCTGTTATGTTTGCCTTGCGCCTGCACCCTTTGCTCCAGTTGCTTGCATCAACCACCTCGAAGCCTTCGAGGCAAGAGCACTCGAGCTTTGGTATGTATTTGCAGAGACTGTTTTGGCCACAGAGTCCATGTATATCGCAGACTCGGTGGAGTGCCATCCAAGAGACTGACCAATCGCCGCTTGTTGCGTTTAGGCTATACAGCCTAAGGTTGCCATCGTAATCCAGAGTCAACCTCCTCATGACCTTTTCACCAAGATCAGAAGCTTCAAATGTCGAGTTGTCACTCGAGAAAAACTGGCCTGTCTGTTGAAGAACAGCATAGCGGCTACGGTTGTAAGCACTCCTCTGATTTACCCACAGTTTGTTGGCAGGGTTGGGCCAATATATGCTACTAATCTCGGGGCCATCATAGATGAGTTTTAGCTGATTGTCACTGTCAAAGTACAACGTATAGAACCCTGTGTAGAGCAGACCCCTGGCAGATGCAGATACCAGCTGTACGTACCGGGTCATGGGCTGGGATGGCAGAAGCGTGTCGGTCGGTGAGTCGAAGCTCTTCCAAAGTTGCCGACCGTCCTGATCCACTACGACAAGGTTGCCGCTGTCGAGAAGCTCTGCTCGGCTTGCACGAGCGGCGTTCATGTTGGTGCTCCAGACGGCCGTGCCATCGTAGTCAAGCAGGGCCAAGCCCCCGTCCGTTTGGAAGGAGAGCCTAGATCCCCTACCGTTCACGGGCACATCGCGGTTAGCCGTCCAAGCGACGGTCTTCCCTGATGAGCCGGTGAACCAGATGGAGAAGGTGAAAGCGTTGGTGGCCACCCTATAGAACCCACAGGCGAAAGCACCGCTGGGCGATAAAAGGATGGTGGTGGTTGTGCTGTTGCTGCTGCTGTTGGTGGAGATGGAGGAACCTGGTCCATGGTAGCTGATGCCATGATCCTTTGCAAGCGCAAGGGAGATAAGCAAGAGAAGGAATGAGATGGATGTGCTGAAGATGTAGGCAACTCTCATGGTCATGGCATCCGTCCGGTTCTTCTTACTTTTCATGTATCCAGTGCGCAGGAGGAAGCACCTTGTGTCCTAGTAGTTATATACACCCAGGTTCACGTGGCTTCCATAATTTAGTTGCAGTCCTTCCCTAGTAGTTTGAAAAGGACTGAACGGCGCGAGGGACACGGCGAGCGCTGCTCACTGCAATCTGGCCGATGCTTATTATTTTGAAATCTATGTCAAAAACTATTTTAGTCTACACGATGACTTCTTACACTAGTAGGGCCACCGTGATTAATTGTAGTCGGCTGGTTGTTGGTGGTTGGGTGCGAGCATGGTTAATAGTGCTGGCTATATGAAACTGCCATATCGTCATTCATACAATAGTGTGAGCTAAGAGCATCTACAGCGGGACACCTCAAACCATCCCTCAGACGCTCGTGGACGTGCCCGGTCACTCCAATAGTGTGAGCTAAGAGCATCTACAGCCGGACACCTCAAACCATCCCTCAGACGCTCGTGGACGTGCCCGGTCAGTGACCGGGCAGGAGAGAGAAGGAAAAACGTGACCCAACTAGATCCCTCGTATCATCCTATAGGCCCGGGCTGTCCGCAAACTCTTATATCCATCTTAAATATGAGGAGAACACGAGGGCTCGCGGACACGCCCGGCCGCGCTCGGACATTCCGCCACATAGGACGCGGCCCTACCCGACCACCTCTTTTTTTTTTCTATCTCTTCATCTTGACCAATCATGTGCAAGTGACCGGATATATGAGAAGAAAAATGAAAAGTGGGGTTGCACGGACGGATAAATAGGGGCTCAAAACGGACAGACCGGGCACATCCGCGTGCGTTTAAGGGGTTATATTTGCTATGTCCGGTTGTAAATGCTCTAAAGGTTGGTTATTACATTAGTAGTTTGTTCTATCTTCTCTCTTTCTCTTTTTTAACATTTATTGTATTTGTCTAAGAATACACATATAGTTAAGCTTTTGCATAAGAGTTCATTTTCCTTACTTTTTTATATTTTTCTCCTCCATATAAACAAAATGACATGTAAGCAGGTTGTAAGCGGATGCAGACGAGTAGCACACGGCAACCACACCCACCAAAAATCTAAGCCACTCATAGTTAGTTTTGAGATTTGTGCGACTTTTTGTTAAATTAGCAATGACTTCATAATACACGCGTTTGTGTATATGTCAATAGTAAAAAGCTGTTCATACTCATTTATTAGTGAAATGGACGCAACGCATTTAATTCACACATTGACTGACGAAGTGGTGCAAGTGTTCAACGGAGAATTGATTGAAAATAAATGAATGTAAACTTGCCAAGCAACTTACAGTGGAAAGGTACCCCTAAAAAAGACTTGCAAGATAAAACGATAAAGGGTAAAATAAAAGATGCAACTACGAAGACTTAAGCTAGTTCTTTTTGAATTATTTGAAGAACATTATGGTTTTCTCAGAAACCACAGTTTTCAAATCTTTTTTTAAGGGGTTTGGGTTCAACAAATATCAAAGTTTTATAAACATATTGTCTCTAATACCATGTTTCTTTAGTATTAAGAAATGATGTCCTGACCACTTTTTTTCTAAACCGTAAACGAAAAAAACTATGGTTTTTCGAAACTGAAGTATTCATTGCCTACGCAATTGAATACCGATGTTCCAGTCCCAGTCGTCTGTTATGTTTGACTTTTGGCTTGCACCCTTCGCTCCAGTTGCTTGGATCAACCACCTCAATCTACGTCGAGGGGGATAGGAAAGGGACTGGACGGCAAGTCATTTAGGAGTAAGATTTATAACCCGTCAAGCACGTCGACCCCGAATGTTACCGTATGAAGACGCACACGCCCAGGTAAGCAAAGACACGATCGAGGTCATGTTGTTTTCTACCGCTGGGTACACTGGTTTATACTGCTTGGACACACTGACTGACTGACCGTGTGGTGTGACCGGTACTGTACTCTGGTCCAGTCCGTGTAGCACGGCAATGCTGAGTTCAACTCCACGCATGACCCCACAAACGGACCTTTGGGGAAGGACAGACACGGTGGTCCGTTTGCGGTAGTACGGCTTTTGGTGCACCCAATGGCCGACCGCATCCCAAACTGTCCGTTTTT
>NC_041393.1:34661615-34666787 GCF_002162155.2 Triticum dicoccoides
AAAATCAAATAAACATTGCAAATAACATAAAAACATTAATATAAACGTTCACCACATTAATATGAATGAAAGCATTTAAAACATTAAAAAAACTAGATAAGGCTTGTAGCCCCGTCTACTCATTGTCATCGTCGCCGGTGAGGTCGACGTATGGAGGTGGCTGCCAGAGGTGGGATGACGGCCCCTGCCAGACCGGAGGTATTTGCTGTGCAGGCTGCGGTGGTGCCTGCACGACCTCTTCACGCGATGGGGATGGTGACCACTGGTCGACGTCCACCTCGGGCGTGCACGGAGGAGCTACGGGTTGTATCGCTGCTCTTATTGCAGTATCCTGAACGCGGAGACCGGCTGGGGCGCCTGCTGCTCCGGCTGCGCCTCCAGCATGACGACATTGTAGTGTGCCTCCGCCTGCTGTTGGGTGAACCTGACAACCGGCGTTTGTGCTTGCTCCTCATCCTTTGCATCCTTCATGTCCACCTTGTCCAAGCTCTCCTCCTCTCGAGAGCATGGAGGCTTTGACGCCGTAATGCGCGTCCGGTATGCCATGCGTCTACCAGGTTTACGACTTCGTGGCGGCACCGCGATGAAAGGGTCTTCCACTGGTCTCGGCCATTGGTCTAGACTCTAGAGGTCGAACGGAAGAGCTAGTGTGTCGACATAGGTCGAACGGAGGAAGATGGGGCTCGGAGGTGCTACGGGGTTGTGCTGTGACCGACACTTGCCAATAGCGGGTGCCCGAGCAGGTGGAGCATTGCCTTGAATGCGGTAGGAAGCCGTCCCAACGTCTCGTGCGGCCACGTCCAGTCTAATCTTGGGCATTAACACGACACGAAGAGCGAGCGCATACGACCCGATCGGTGGGCCGAAGCTTGCGTCTCGACCGTCGCACTAGTGTGAACGACGTGCCGTTCGGTTGGCATGCGCTACGGACTGGTCACGTCCGCTTCGGACCGACAATTATCAAGATCAAATGAATACTTTTTTTTGAGGGATAATCAAATGAATACTTATATATGGTATATATGGTAAAAAGGAGAGAAAAATTTGTTAGGATAATCCTGACTTGGAGTTAATCTGGAGTCAGTTGGTTAGCCGGGTTGTGTGGATCAAGTTGCTGTGTTGCTTGGCCGGTGCGGTGCATGTGACGTGGGTGCGTGTGCATGGCGTGGTTAGTTGGTGCGTGCTGCATGCATGGAGTTAGTGCCCGAGTGTGCCGGCTGGGTAGTGTGTGTGCACATGGCTATAAAAGCCCCCTGATGTACTGTTTGCAGTGCGCCGGTATGAGCCGAGCCTAGGAGCCAGAGAAGAGGTAGTCTCCGCCGGAACCGTGGTATGCACCCGGTCGGTTGTGAGAAAGCTCCTCTGGGTAGGTTGCGGTGTGTTGCCGCGCCCGGGTATGTGCCTAGTAAAGTGAGGCCGTTCATGTGGCCGAGACGCCGTTTGTGCGCCGGAAAAATTGTGTGCTCCATCTTTCATCTTCGTTTGTGCGAGTGAGAGAAAGAGAGCTGGTTCGAGGTTCGGCAACAACAAAATTCTTATTGTTCAATGTAAAATCGAATCATGCACTACTAGGAAAAGGGCTATAGATGAGATTGACACTAATGGCGCACCAGAAAGATGGTGCGCCATTAGTATATACTAATGGCGCACCACAATCTGATGCGCCATTAGAGTTTAAACTACTAATGGCGCACCATGCTACGGGTGCGCCATTAGTATCATTTTTTTTAACTAGTGCGCCTGTCCAAACATACTAATGGCGCATCCGGGCAAAGTGCGCCATTAGTAGTTGTAACTACTAATGGCGCACCAGGCAGCAGGTGCGCCATTAGTATAGAATTTTTTTTTTGAACTAGTGCGCCTATGCAAACATACTAATGGCGCATCCTGCCCAAGTGCGCCATTAGTAGTTATAACTACTAATGGCGCACCAGGCAGTGGGTGCGCCATTAGTATAGAATTTTTTTTTGAACTAGTGCGCCTATCCAAACATACTAATGGCGCATCCTGCTTAAGTGCACCATTAGTAGTTGTAACTATTAATGGCGCACCATGCAAGAGGTGCGCCATTAGTAAGTGGGCAACAACAAGATATTTGGGACAGCCTCTCCTACCCACACACTCACTTTCTCCCCCACTTCATTCTCTCCACCTCCTCCTTGTCTCGGGTGCCTCCTCTTTTTCACCTCATTTCCACCATAGATTCATTCAAATTAAGTGGTTAAATTACCTTGTTTTAATAGGTAAGTAAGGGGGGAAGCTATATTTAGGTTGTTCTCCTTACAACAATGTGCACATGCACTTTTTACGGCCTAGCTAGATCTATGTATGTTCGTGGTGTTGCATATGTTTGTGGTGTTGCATATGTGTTTGTGTTTGGAGGTGTACCGGTATTTGATATGCGATAGTTGTCAATATTTTGCCGGAATGTTGATTCATTTCCGTTTCGGCGAGAATTTTGGCATTAAGCATTCTTTTTGGTCCTATTTTTAGGGAAAGTCATGCCAAATTTTTGTTTGGTTCTAAAATATCGTTTTGCTCTACCCCGCAGGCGACCATGGTCCGCACGATGACCGAAGGCATCGTGAATAGGTTTTTGAGGTCCGCGAAGGCCGAGATGCTTCAAAAGAACGAGACGGAGATAAGATGTCCGTGTCGAAGATGCAAGCTGAAGAGCCTTATTGCGGACCCGGATTCCGGGCAGGTGCGGGACCACCTGCTGTTGCGTGGTTTCATGGATGGCTATCGGTGGCAAGGTGATGAAGATGACTACGAAGTCGTCCATGCGGGCCGGGCAAGAAATGAGGAAGGGCAGCAAGACAACCATCGCGGCTCGGGCGGGCGAGAAGACGAAGAATCCCCAGGAGATGATCACGACTGTGATGCTGTACACAGTCATCATGTAGAAGATGCAGGACATGATGATGAGGAAGATGCCGGAGCAGGCGACGGGCATGATCATGAAGATGATGATGCCGGCGGAGCAGACGACGCTGGACCATCGATGGGCTGGATGCAGGACCCTCATATTCAAGAGCTGCTTCTCAAGCAGACGGATAACGCAAGAGCTGCCGCCCGAGAGAAAGCCAAGATGGATCAACTTGAGTTAGACGCGGTTACTCCATTGTATGAAGGATGCAGGCCCGAGGATACCCGCCTAAAAGTAACGCTCATGGCCCTGGAGATGAAGGTAAAACACAAAATGACCGACGCATGCTTCGACGAGAACATGTCATTCTGGCACGAACGTCTTCCCAAGGGGAACAAGTGCCCGACCAGTTTGGAGGAGGCGAAGAAAATCGTGTGTCCTCTGGATTTACCGCACGTGAAATACCATGTGTGCATGAACAATTGCATCATTTATCGGGACGAGCACGCGGAGTCTACAATATGTCCGGTGTGCGGTGTCACTCGATACAAGAAGAGGAAGAAAGCTCCTCGAAAATTGGTGTGGTACTTTCCGATCACTCCTCGTCTGCAGCGGTATTTCGCGGATCCTAAGGTAGCAAAGCTCCTGCGTTGGCACGCGGATAGGGAGGAGAAGAAGCAAGAAGATGACGCAAATGATCCGGAGATAGATAAAAAAGACAAGATGCTGAGTCACCCTAAGGATGAGAGCCAGTGGCAAGCATTGAACTTCGAATACCCAGAATTTGGGAACGATCCAAGGAACATCGTGCTGGGCGCGAGCACCGATGGAGTCAATCCATTTGGCAGCCAGAGAAGCACACATAGCACCTGGCCTGTGTTTGTGTGGATGTACAACCTTCCCCCCTGGTTGTGCATGAAGAGGAAGTACATTCACATGAGTATGCTAATTGAAGGGCCGAAACAACCAGGGAACGACATCAATCTGTATCTGGGGCTGCTGAAAGAGGAGCTTGACACGCTGTGGAAAACACCAGCCAATACGTGGGACGCTGCAGAGAAAGAATATTTCCCTATGAGAGCCGCACTGCTCACGACGGTGCACGACTATCTCGGTTACGGATATCTTGCGGGGCAGGTAGTCCACGGATTTTCTGGATGCGTAAGGTGCATGGATGACACAATGTATCGCCAGCTAGATAGAGATCCCGGGTCTTCGAAAACCGTGTTCATGGGACATCGAAGGTGGCTTCGCGACGATGACCCGTGGAGGAAACGCAAGGATCTGTTCGATGGTGAAACCGAACCCCGAAAACGCCCGTGTACGAGGAGCGGCGAGGAAATAGACAAGCTATTGAAAAATTGGAAAGACTGCCCACTGCCGGGAAAGAAGCAAAAGGCGCCAGAGCCGGGAAAGAAGCGAAAGGCGCCAGAGCCGCTGCTGAAGGTATGGAAAACGAGGTCTGTTTTCTGGGACTTGCCGTACTGGAAGATCCACCGTGTGCCTCACAGCCTTCATGTCATGCATATCACGAAGAACGTGTGCGAGAGTCTGCTTGGTACCCTGCTCAACATGCCAGAGAGGACCAAAGATGGGCCGAAAGCAAGGGCAGACTTGAAATCAATGGGCATCAGGCAGGAGCTTCACGCTATATATGATGATGATGATGATGATGATGATGATGATGATGATGATGATGATGATGATGATGATGATGATGATGAGGCGAAGCAGGACACAGAAAGTCGTCGCAAAGGCAAATAGGCCAAGAAGACCGGAAATGACTACCCTCCCGCGTGCTTCACTCTAAGTCAGGAGGAGATCGAGCCGTTTTTCACCTGCCTCCTAGGAGTAAAACTTCCTTACGGTTACGCGGGGAAGATAAGCAGATACCTAGACCCAGCGAAGCAGAAGTTCAGCGGGATGAAGTCTCACGACTGTCACGTGCTGATGACGCAGATACTTCCAGTTGCAATCCGTGGGATCATGGACGCGCACGTCCGTGAAACGCTATTTGGCCTATGCAACTTCTTCGATGTCATCTCTCGGAAGTCGATTGGCGTGAGGCAACTCAGAAGGCTACAGGAAGAGATCGTGGTGATACTATGCGAGCTTGAGATGTACTTCCCGCCCGCATTCTTCGACGTTATGGTGCATCTGCTGGTCCATATAGTGGAGGATATCATCCAACTCGGGCCGACGTTCCTGCACAGCATGATGCCGTTCGAAAGGATGAATGGTGTCATCAAAGGATACGTTCGCAACATGTCACGTCCAGAAGGAAGCATAGCCAGGGGCTTTCT
>NC_041393.1:34666797-34687459 GCF_002162155.2 Triticum dicoccoides
AGACACAACAGAACAGAGGCACTTCATCACCCACGGCTGAGAAAGCAAGGTAGAATCACCACTGCATACATACTATTTCTCTTTTTTTTCTGTTCTTTTCAGATCAATATTGTTGTGATCTTTCATGTCTTTTATAACAGGGAAAATGGTTGTATATGATAGACATCGAACCGTTTCTGTAAACTGAGTACTAACTGAGTTCCCTAAAAAAAGAACCTTAGTACTAACTGAAATATGATGGAACAGAAAATACAATGAAATCAATACGGAACATGCTAGATAAATATTGCCATGAAACCAGATGACACTGATAATTTTAGTGGAAAACAAAGGACTCTTCTGTTATTTTTAGTGAAAAGTTGGTCCACCGACCACTCACATATCCAATTTCCATGATCCTCAACGGAAGTCAGAAACACAACATATCCATGGACTTCTCATTGTTCAAAATCTTCTCTTAGAATTAACCACAACAGCATATCGGGGGTTCAGGAATCAAAATATCAGTTACATAAAGAGTTAGCAATGACCAAACTGGCATGTAACAGAGACACTATAAAAGATAGCCAACATCCAGTTAGGCCAACATAACAGTGAACAAAACTACTGTCAATCAGCTCAGTTCTAGTGCTGTTGGATTTTTCTCGATTGTATTCTTGCAGTTTTGAAAATTCAGTTTATTCGGTTACTGAAAATTCAGTTAATTCAGTTAGGCACACAAATTTCAGAACTTTTGTGTGCCCTAGTACTTGGTGTTTGTAGAAAACCAGGAGTGTCAATGGGACTAGAATTCACTTGTTCTTATATGGGTTTGTAAAACTTGTTCATGTACTGAACTACTAATGCCTTGTGATGCTCTGAATTACTTGTGATGCCTCTGAATTACTTGTGATCACATTGAGAAAGACTTGTAAAGATGATGATCATCTTTAACAGAAAACAATTTGTGATGATTTTGCTAGTTTGCTGGGTTTTGTCTCCGACCATCGTGTCGTGATGATTTTGCAGGTACCCCGAGAGGCCCTTGAGTTTGCCGGAATGTCGATTAACTTCCGTTCCGGCAAATTCGGGTACTCCATATGTAGCATGACTTTGCTAAAAATAGGACATATGGGGTACTTGTGACTAATGCATGGGCCGGGGTATCTTAGTAGTTAATTAAGTAGGATCAAGTGCCCCGGCGTACTTGTGACTAATGCATGGCTTTTAGGGTGCCTCGGTGTCGATAAAAACCGAAATGATGAAAAGTTAGGCTTTTAGGGTGCCTTGGCGTCGAAAAACCCTCAATGATAAAAGCTTAGATTTTAGGATGCCTCGGTGTCGACAAACCCTAAATGATGAGACCATGATCTTGTTCCTTGACAATAACCAACTTTTTGACCAAACTTTGTTTCTATTTAGAGAGAAACATGGCCCACAACGATGAGGCCGGGGGTTCGGGCGGCAAGGCATTCTGGGAGCTGTCCCAGGAGATGGAGGAACAACCTCACTTGTATGAGGCCGCCGCCTTCCCCACCGATCCTGAGACCACGGATGGTGCCGCCGAGGATGACCACACTGATGCCACCACTGATGGTGCCGCTGAGGATGCCACCACTGATGATGGCGGCGCACGCACAGATAGCAGCCAGCCGAAGAGGCAACGGAAGGACCGGCGCCCGATCGTGCTCCGCACCCTCAAGGAGGAAGTTACTGAAGTGGACTCCAACGGGAATCCAACGGCGCCCGAACGAATAGTCAAGGGGTACTCGCTTCAGCTCGGGTGCATTGTTCGGAGCACCGTCTCGATCAACACCGAGAACCTGAGGCATCCTGACCGGGGGAATTTGCGCCACCTCCTCTTCACGAAGCTGCACGAACGATACAAGTTCCCCGCTGAATTCGAAAACACAAGCCTCAAAGGGAATAAAGTGAACAATGCTGCCCTCACGAAGATGAGCAAGGCCCTGTCTACTTGGAAAAGCAATGTGAAGAGAATGATCGAGAAAGGTGAGAGTTATGAGAAGATCAAGGAGAAAAATCCTTCGATCACCGAAGATGACTACAACGACTTCAAGATCAATTGCTCGAGCACCGCAAGCTCCCAATCAAGTGAGTGGGGGAAACAAATGCGGGAGCTGAACATAGGGGAACACACACTCGGTCCCGGCGGTTACAGAGTGGCGGAGCCTATATGGGACAAGGAGGAGGCGGACCGTGCCGAGCAAGGCCTACCGCCCCTCTTCGATAAATACGGTGACAAGCAGACCAGGAACTTTGTCAGGGCCCGGTACAAGAAGGACCCGAAAACAAAGGAGCTTACCACGGATCCGAAGACCAGGCAGCTTGAGCTTGTTCTGGTAAGGAATACACCCCCGCGTAATTAGCTCCATATGGTTGCATTCTAATTTATGAAGCCGAATTTCTAAATGGTTCACATTCCTTCCGCAGGCGACTGAAAGCAGTAGCGCGGGGTCGACTCAGAGCAACCCTTGGGACACCACTCTAAATAGGGGGTTGAATATAATGAAGAACAAGGATAAGCTCAGTAAGCCGACGTCAGCTGGTCGTGTGGCCGGCAAAGGCTTGTCGACAAAATGGGGGTCATACTATACCGCTGGTGTGCGGAAGGAGAAAAAGACCAGCTCGGAAAGCCAGGCGCGAGAGGTTCAAGAACTCAAGGCACAGGTGGCGCGGATTCCGGAGATTGTCCAAGAGCAAGTGGAACAACGACTCGGAGCGACGATCACCGCCCTTGTGCCTACCTTGATCTCGGGGTTGAGTGCGTGGATTGCGGGCGGCCAACAGGGGCCGCCCCCGATTCCTAGCTTCACGGCCAGCAACTCGCATAATGCGATGGCGGGGCCATTGGTGCCTCCGGCGGAGGCGGCATTGGTCTCTCCGATGCCGGCACGGGAGCTTAATGCACCCGGGTGTACGCCGGCCGGCACCTCTTCAGCAAGCGGCCGCTCCGTCAACTGCACGCCCGCCGTTGGCGGTGCCTCAACATTAGTCGAGCTCGACGCCATCATCACGGTAACTAATTAAGCCTCTCTCGGCCGAGGACTTCATCTCCTTGCCTTTGACTGGGCATCCCTGACGCCCTACATGTTTTCGCAGGGCGCCGCCGACGTTCCGTGCACTCTCCTCCACTTCGTGAACAACGAGTTGGTCGATGTCGCCAAGGGCAAAATCGTTCAACCGGGCAACCCCTTGTTCCACGGTACCCAGATGCCACCCAACTTGTTTAGGGTTCAACTGGTTCGGGTGCTGCCAGGCTGCGACGACTTGTTACCTCCGATTCGACCCGTCGGGGCCGACGATGATGACGTGATGACCCTCAGCGCCTGCCTGAGCTGGCCCCTGCTTTGGCCGAAGAGCCAGATTCGTTTGGGGGCGGGGGACACCACCCCAAAGACAACACCGCCAGTCGTGCCGGCGCCAAGTCGGCCCCATGGCAAGATCGCCGTAACGGTGCCGGACATCCCTATGCCACTGGATCCAAACATGCATATGGCACAGGATCAGAACGACGACGACGACGACGATGATACATTTGGCAACGTCGATCAGTACTTTGCCGAGCATGGGTACGATGGCGACTTCATGGGGCCTCCTTCTCAAGAACCAAACCCAACAAAAGACGTGTGCGATCTAGCTCGTACCGCGGAGAAGCCAAGTTGCAACAGGCGCCGTCTGGCGTTCAGCTCTCAGGAGACGCCTCCAGCTGCCGACTTCACCGAGCCTCAGATAGGCGAGGTGCGAAATATTATCAGCCCCAACACACTCAAGAAGGCGGTCTGTGAGCAGAACTCGGTCCCATTACAGGAGAAGAAGAAGGCATGCAAAAGAAAGACTAAGAAGGGTGCGAGCCAGCCGGCACCGAGTACGATCCATGCTCAGGACGGGCCACCTTCACCGCAGGATATCTCGAGGAGGGTGCATGTGGCGGGTAGGGCGATGCTACCACCAAATATGCTCAATGCTGCAACCGGTGCTATGCGGAGTCTGCACGACAATGTTCTTTCTTTGGAGAAGCGGCGTCTCAGAGAGAAGGATGTGGCATACCCGGTTTTCGTGGCCAAGGTGCCAGAGGGCAAGGGCTTTGTGGATGGCGACATCGGGGGTACGATCGTCCTGCGGTTTGATGACATCTTTGCTATGTTTAACCTTCATCCGCTGCACTACACCTTCGTTCGGCTATTTTCGCTGAGTATGGAGATGCGGATCATTCGCGACAAGACCCCGGACATCGTGATAGTCGACCCCTTCTACATGCGTGCCAAGATCTTGGGCAGCGTTGGGGACCGGCAAGTCGCGAGTTCTTACCTCGAAGGCGTCATTCTGGCAAACCAAGATAAGGATAACTTCCTCGTGCCTTACTTTCCCGAGTAAGTCCTCCCCTCAACCGGCCCGTAACATATGAATTCTTACTTTTCGATCGTTTTTCTTTTAACATTCCGTGTTTTCTGCAGTGACACACGTTGCACGCTCATCCTCCTAAGCCCCAAATATTCCATGGCCACGTATTTCGACCCGGACCGTCAGTCGAACGTAGACTACACAAATGTCAAGAAGGTTCTTGATGATGTTCTCCCCGGCTACGCCCAATCTGGAGGCACCTTCACCAGGCCTATTCGTAAGTACGGCAAGCACGTGTTCTCCCACAATACGACGTTCTGCTGCGTCAAGCAGCCGCCTGGCGGTCAGAAGGGTGCCTACTACACCATCCATCACATGCAGGCGATCGTACGGGACCATCATCAACTTCTGCTACCGAGTAAACTCCAAGATTGGGCCGCGAGCGTGTCGGCAATCCAGGACGCGGACCTCCGACAAGAATTCTTTCGCATCCAGTCGGAGTTTGCGGAAATCATCCATCAAGATGTCCTTCGTACCTCGGGGCAGTTCTACCTCAGAAATCAACCGTCCAACAGTGACATCGACACAACGCTACAAATGCAGGATGACAACGCCCGTTCTTTCATGACTCCCACGATAGACGGCGGCTTCATCCACGCTCCGGTCCCTTGAGTCGAGTTGTCTAGTTCTGAAACATCGATTGGCTCATGTTGTAATTAAACTTTAATGAACTTGTAGTATGTCTCTTTGGTTTCGAGAGTCGTTCAACTTAGATGTAATCGATGCTATTAATGTCTTGCTTTTCTCTTCCGATCGTTCTGTTGCATAATTATATATTGCTTATGTATTGTCTGTGAATTGGTACTAACATTTCGTTTGGCTAGTGCATAGCGATGCCGACGTATGTCGTGTACAAGGGTAAGGTTCCCGGAGTCTACGATGACTGGGAGGAGTGTCGGAGACAGGTTCACCGATTCAGCGGTAACAGTTACAAAGGGTACACCACTAGGGCCGAGGCCGAATCTAGATACGCCCGCTATCTAGCGGGAGAGGGGAGGGAGCGTTGGAGGAACCGGATGAAGACGAGTTTCATCGTGATGATGCTCATCGTGATGACCGCAGCTCTCTTCTATGTGATGGTAGTTTAGATGATCGATATCGACTTGTAATGCGAAGACAAACTCGCTACTCGCGGTCTCGAGACTTGTAATATAATGTTCTATCTTTGTTCAGTCTTTTTAATTCGGAGACTAATATGATGAATTGTATTCGGAGACTAATATGATGAATTGTATTCAAAGACTAATCTTCTATTGTATTTGATGAATCTATTGTTGATGTGTGCTGTCTATATTTTGTCAAATTATACATTTTGTAACCTGTGCAAAAAACAGAAAATAAAAAAATAAAAAAAACCTAATATTCATACTAATGGCGCATCACACGATAGTGCGCCATTAGTATGACAGTGCATACTAATGGCGCATCACCGGGTAGTGCGCCATTAGTATGCTGCGGTTACTAATGGCGCATCCAGAGGTGGTGCGCCATTAGTATGCCAAAGCACCTGGGTATACATGCCCCCTGGGAGGCATACTAATGGCGCACCCTCGCATATACTAATGGCGCACCAGGTGGTGCGCCATTAGTAAAAATTACTAATGGCGTGCTATCAATGGCGCACCAGTGATGCGCCATTAATGGCCATATTAGGTGCGCCATTAGTAGTGATATTTCTAGTAGTGATGTCCAATGGTCAATGGAATTTTATCTATCCTTCTATTTTCTTTCACCCCCTACAGAATTGGTGCGCGTCGCCCGTCTCCTCCCAGCGCCGCGCCGCGGCGGCCGTCACCAGCATCACCGCGTCCGCTGCCCGACCACTACCTCTCGGGCCTCCTCGACCGTCTCCTCTCCCCCCTTCATCCCGTCCACGACCCTCCTCGCCCTCGCTCGCCTTCCTCTCCGAGACTCCGACCAGACCAGCACCTCCTCCTCCTCCTCCCCGCTCCCCTCTGCGGCGGCGCACTTCGACGGCCGACCGGCGCCTCCTCCCGCATCCCCCCCCCCCGCCGGCTTCCGCATCGACCGCGATGACCTCGAGGTGCTCAGGCTCCTGTCTCTGCCCAGGAGCTGGAGCAAGAGAAGGAGCTTGACCCCGCGCAGTACTTGGTTGGGGATGGAGGCGCCGAGGCTCGACTAAGTTTTTTTACCGGAGCCGGGATGTACCGGTGCTTGATCCACCCTCCGTCGTTTTCATCAAGATCCGTGTAGATTTTATACTCTATTTTCAGATACCAGACTACACATAGCAATACATGTACTAGTGTCAGATATTCTCAGCTTTTACAGAAGAGAGAGAGTTAGAATAGAGACAACGGTGCATGCATGCATGCATTCACTCACGGGATACATATGACATGCATTTTATTTTCATCCTCATATTTTTAATGACTTATATCTTTTGAACCAATTGTCCATTATTGAAACTTTTTGTATATTTAAATTTGTGGTGACAAGATCTACAAAACAAGATCAATTTTGGATATGTTTGAAATATATTTTATTTTATACATTTCAATTATCTTTGAAATCACTTTCATAAAACACTAAATTGTTTCACTATTTCATTAAAGTTTTTTCTAGTGTTTCACTCATTTTCACAAACTGGAATATGAAACTCACAAAGACACATATATATTTGGTATAGTAGTAAAATAGAAGTTTAATATATTCAATTTAGACGTGTTTGACTGCAACTTAGACGTGTTTGAAATACTCAATTTCACATATTTTAAATAAACCTATTTCACCTAATTTCTTATTTTTATATTTTAATTATCTTTTAATATCACTTTCATAAAACATAAGATTGATCCTCTATTTCATAAAAGTGTTTTTGACTGTTTCGCTAATAGAAGTTAAAAAAAATCATTTCACTCATTTCAAAATTGATTTCATACATTTCAGAAAACACATTACTCTCATTTGCAATACTAATTTCACTGCAAATTTAAGAAATATATTCCGCTCATAAAAAATATCAGTTTCAAACACGAAAAAATTAGTTTCACAACAAAAATCATTTTTATTTCACTTTTATTCAAATAACTTATTTCACTCATTTCAGAAAACACACTGCACTCATTTACAAAATATAGATTTCACCCATTTCACTAGTTTCAGAAAACTGATTTCACTCATTACAAAATATATATGAGAAACTAATTTCACTTCATATTTTTGAAAAAAACATTGAAACATATTTCACTCAGCAGAAATATCAGTATCACACAATGAAAAAGTCGTTTCACACCAAAAAGATATATTTCACTTTTTTCAAATAACTCATTTCACTCATTCAGAAAATACACAACAGTCGCTCAATTGAAATAATATATTCACTTGTTTCAAAAAACTGATTACACTTATTACAAAAGATAAATTTCACTAGTTTCAGTAAAACACATCACAGTTACTCCATTGAAGAAACAGTTTCACAAGCTAGAATATGAAACCCACAAAGAAAACTATATTCAGAAAAGTGCATCAATCATTTCAATAACTGATTTCAATCATTTTGAAAATTGTAATTTGAAATTAGTGAAATTAATATTTTGATATGATTGAAATAGTAAAAATTAAACTAGTTTAAATATATTCAAGATTGGTGTCATTATAAAGATCTTATGTTCAAGAATTTGAATATATGAAAATTTTAAATAATAGTACAAAGCTGTAAAAAATATTGGTCATCTAAAAATATAACAAAAATAAAATGCATGGATTTGTTTGAGAGAGAGGAGAGATGCTGCATGCATGCGTACATCCACTCAAAAAGTACTGCCTCTCGCTGACATGGACCCTACTAGTCTGACATTGATTTGACTATATACAAAAGGTCACATGTCTCAATACATGATTATACATATGGATGGGCCCTACTTATGCACAATCATAAAGCATGTGGAGGGTGGATGCGGCTCCGGTACATCCCGCCTCCGGTAAAAAGGAGTTTGGGCGCCGAGGCTCCTGCGCTGGCGAACTGGTGATCGTTTTCACACTTCCTGTCATTGCTGATTCTGTTGAATCATATAACTTTGATTACATTATGTTCCTTAATCTGCTGGCTGCATGATAATTGGTAAATCAAGTAAAAAAAAAACTGCCTATAGAATGATCCCTACTTTCAGATTTCGTATATTTTTGTTTGCTATCAATCTAGCTTCACCAGGATCAAAGATTTCTTCAAATAACTAAGTAGATGTGTTTTCTTATATGGACCTAAGAATCCAAACAGTAAGAAAAAAATGAAATACTCCATCCTAAGAAACTAGTTATTGATAAAAATCCGGAGAGTCGTGCATATGGCAGGGATAAGGCTTGCAGCAACTTTTCTGCAGCATCACAGAGTATTATTCTCACATCAGATAGATGTAACAATAGTAAATACAATACTGGCCCCCCCTAAAAAAAGGAAGAAAGAGTAAATACAAAACTGAACATTATTCCATAAGTGAAAGCAGAGTTTCGACCACATGGCTCATGCTCGGTCTTCTGCTCCTCTCCTCTTGCACACATGATATTGCTATCTTTAGCATTACTATCGCTTCTGAATGGTTGAATTCTCCGTCCAGTCTGTGGTCGACAAACTCCAGAAGCCATGATTGGTCTTCGTCTGCTAGTTTTTCTTTAAGGATTTCAATAGAGCATATGCCAGCCATTTCAACCTCCTCCTCGCCCTCAACCACCCATCTGGAAAGAGGAACCCCCTTCACTAACTCAAGAAGCACCACGCCGTAGCTGTAAACATCGGCCTTACCATTGATCGGAAGATTTAGAGCCCATTCTGGTGCAATGTAGCCTCTAGTCCCATGCACTTTTGACAACATTTGTGCGCTTGACCCTCGCTGTTGTAGCTTCATCAGCCCAAAATCTGCAATCTTGGGCTGAAACTCTCTATCTAACAATATGTTCTCTGGCTTGACATCACAGTGCACAATCCATTCAAGACACTCATGATGGAGATAGGCCAGTCCTTTTGCCACCCCAAGTGCAATATTGTACCTTTGGCCCCATCGGAGCACAGGAGAATTGCTCTGGTAATCAAAAAGAACTGTGGCCAAGGAACCATTCTCAATGAACTCAGAAACCAAGAGCCTGTGCGTCTTCTCGACACAAAACCCCCAAATTCTGACGAGATTCATATGATAGATTCTGCCTATGACACTTAGCTCAGACCTGAACTCCTGCTCTCCTTGGATCACATCGTTTAGCTTCTTCACTGCGACCTTCCTTTCATCATCGAGGACTCCCTTGTAAACTGCTCCTGATCCACCGCTTCCTAGCTCTTCTTGGAAGCAATTGGTTGCCTTCTGTAACTCCCTGTAGCTAAATATTCGGAACTGGCTGGAAATTATCGTGTAACCTTCATCTATAATCTCTGGTCTTCCCTCCCATTTGTGAACAACCCAACAGCCGGCGATGATTAATATAACTTCAATGAAAAGCAGTGTCAATGCAGAAGAAAGGAAGTAGCCAAACTTGAAGTTAGAAGAGCCATCCTGGAACATTAGCGATGAAGTGTTGGCCTCCTTTTGATGAACTTTGCATGCATGGGTTACCGTAGAAGCCAATTCTGACGAAGACAACACTCCCCTGGGAACTTTAAGATAAATGTCAGTGTGAGGGTTTGGAAAGTTCTTGCCATTAAAAAGATAGACCTTTGTGAAACATTTGCCTTCTCCCTGACGGTAACCAAAAGCTTGGCAATTAGCATTGTCCAAGCACAAATCTTTGCACTTCCGAATTGTCACCCGCTCCCAGTAGAGCAAGTCATACCCAATGAAATCAGCTCCCGCGACCTTTCTGAATGAGAAATCCTTGGTGACCCTGAGGTTTGACTTGCGCCTGCACCCTTTGCTCCAGTCGCTTGCATCAACCACCTCAAAGCCTCTGAGGCAAGAGCACTGGAGCTTGGGTATGTACTTGCAAAGGCTGTTTTTGCCGCAGAGTCCATGAATATTGCAGACTCCGCGGAATACCATCCAAGAGACTGACCAGCTACCGGTTGTCGCATTCAGGCTGTAGAGCCTAAGGTTGCCATCGTAATCCAGAGTCAACCTCCTCATGACGCTATCACCAAGATCAGAAGCTCTGCAAACTTGAAGTTGTCGCTCGCGGCAAACCGGCCTGTCTGCTCAAGAACTCCATACTGGCTACTGTGTAAGTAGTCCTGTGATTGACAAGCGGGGTGGTGAAAGGGTCAGGCCAGTATACGCTACTGACCTCAGGGCCGTTGTAGATGAGCTTGAGCTGGTTGTCATTGTCAAAGTAGAATGTATACAACCCTGAGGAGAGCAAACCCCTGGCAGACGCAGACACCAGCTTTGTGTGCCGGGTCATCGGCTGCGACGGCAGAAGCGTGTCGGTGGGCGAGTCGAAGCTCCCCCAGAGGCGCCGGCCGTCCGCGTCCACGACGACGAGGTCGCCGCTGTCGAGGAGCTCCGCGCGGCTGGCACGGGTCGCGGTCGTGTTGGTGCTCCAGACGGCCGCGCCATTGTAGTCGAGCAGGGCCAGGGCTCCGTCCTTCCGGAAGGCGAGCCTGGACCCCCTGCCGTTCACCGGGGCGTCGCGGTTGGCCGTCCACGCGAGGGTCTTGGCCGCCGCCTAGCCGGAGAACCAGATGGAGAAGGTGTAGGCGTTGGTGGCCACCCTGTAGAAGCCGCAGGCGAAGGCGCCGTTGGGCGACGCCAGGATGGTCATGGTGGTGGCCCTGGTGCCGTCCTGGATGGACACTGAGGAGCCTCTCGCGAGGTAGCTGGTGCCATGGGTGTGATCCTTTGCGAGAGCAACGGGGATCAGCAGGAGGAGTGAGATGGACGTGGCGAAGGTGTAGGCACCTCCTCCCGTGGCCGCCATGGCAGTCGGCCAGTCGTCGTCTGGTTCTTCCTACTGATGCATTCAGTGCTACAGCCATGTATATATCACACACGTAAGTGTCGAAAAAAAGAGTGTATTCACGTGTCAAGTTGCCAACTTACTGTAGTAAGTAGCATGTACTAGTCGCCTGCTATGGACCTGGACGGCAAGCACTTTTAATCCGTACAAGACGATGGACCTCGGATATTACCAGATGGAGTATAATAATGAGCGAAGATAAAGGTAGGGAAGGCGATGGTTCTTCCCAGGTTGAGTATTGAGCAAAGAGCCAACAAGGACGCACGATTTCTGGTTGACCCAGATTTGTCTTGACGATCGAGAGAGGAAAACACGTGCTTCATCAGCTTAGAGGTGATGAGACCATGATAGTCCTTTGATGATAAGGTGTGCAGAGTTGTACGTACACTAGAACTGAGCAGCAACCTCTTGTGAGAATGCGCTAGCTGTTGTGCTCCGGTCGAAAACCTGGTGTCCAAGTTGCCAGCCCAGGACCAGGAGCGTGGTTTCGGTGGCGTTGTGCGCTGTCAGATTCAGTAATGAAATTGGTCTCCTTTGCTCGGAAAGAATTGAGTCTGACGGCCAAGAACTATTCCTTGGCCATTCGCTGAGATCGAGAGATGCGGCGATCTGGCAAGAAAGAGTAGTCCGTTGGGTAAACGTTGCGCTCACCAGGCTGTTGGGAGATAGCCGCCGTGTCAACTTTGGCGACTGGGTCGATCTGGGTACAGTGCAGCCTTGGATAGTTGGATTGGCGGTTCTTCGCGAGGCCGCTCGATCAAATAAATGATCACGACGAGTAGCTGGTGCTCCCAGTACAAGCCTACAAAAAAGGAAAAGAAAAGAAGAGAGAGAGGGTTTTTTTTTTCAGGAATACCTAGAACTCATCTAGATGAGATATAATTTAGTCTCATTCACTTTGAAAACAAAAATAGATACAACCCACGTCACCACACACGCATCTTATAGCATCATATTCAATGGCTATAAAAGATAAATGAGACCAAATTATATCTTATCTAGATGAGTTCTAGCAAAACTGTTTGGGTGCTGTAGAATGTCAGTAAGAAAAGGAGGGGTGTAATTAAGCCATAAGCATCTACGCCTAGACTCGCTTGCTCTTTTAGCACAAAGATGCGTCGCTGCATCAGCATCCCTTCCCATAAAGCTCAAGGTAAAACTAGAGAAACCAGCACTCAGCTCCATGATGTCATGCATAATACTTCCTATCTCTGCTCTCTCGTAGTTGCTGGAGTGTCACAACTGGACTGAGATTCAGTGCCTTTATCAAGTGAAGTCATGCTGCAACTTTACCTTTCTAATCTCCATCCAATCCACATCCCACGGTGTACGTTTGATATAGGCAAAAACTTCAGCAGTTATCAGTTTGGGAGAGGGCGGGCAGGAAATTGGGGGTTCGCGGGCTATTGCGTCACGGCCGGAACACTCCCGCGCCGCCGGAGCAGAGGAGGGGCAGGTCGCACCGCCACCGGAGGAGGAGAGGAGGGGCAGGTCGCGCGCCGTCGCTCGGGGAGAGGAGGGGCAGGTCGAGCGCCGTCGCTCGGGGAGAGGAGGGGCAGCCGCCACCAGAGAAGAGGAGAGCGGGTGCGCCGTCGCTGGGGGAGAGGAGGGGCGGGCGCGCCGTCGCTGGGGAGAGGAGGGGCGGGCCACGCCGTCGCTGCGGGAGAGGAGGGGCGGCCGTCGCCGGAGTAGAGGAGGGGCGGGCTGTGCCGTCGCTGCGGTAGAGGAGGGCCGGCCGCGGCGGAGGACAAGGTGTGAGTAAATCATCGCTGTAAATCATCAGCATCTGCATCATCGTGGTTCAATTTATTTGCAGAGTCAATTACACCACTGGTGCCACAACTTGGCTTGAAAAATCAGTTTAGTGCTAAAACTTGCGGCGTACATTGAACTGGTGCCACAACTTGGCATTGGCGTGCATATACGGTGCAAATTATATTTTTATACGAACATGTTGCTGATTAGGCGCGCCAACGTGGCATGGGCCTCTGCTGTCAGCGACTGCATGCGTGTGCTTGCTATTCTGCAGAAAGCACCTTGGAAATTATTTTCTCACGAAAAAGACCCTGTCAGCGACAGATATTTTCCTCACAGACGGAGGCGCGTGGGGTCCATCTTTCAGCCACACATACTATTGTGTAAAAAAAATTCTCACGAAAGAGACCCTGTCAGCGACCGATATTTTCGTCACAGACGGAGGCGCGTGGGGTCCATCTTTCAGCAACCCATACTATCGTGCAAAAAAAATTCTCACGAAAGAGACCCTGTCAACCCATACACCAGACAACGATGTTGTAATAAACTAACACAAAACCTATATAACGCTTCGACTTAAGTGGGCTGGAGTTCCAGTGGCCCATTTTGCACAGTTATTTCTTAAAAAATACATGCAAACTGTAATCGTGTGTTATAAAGAAAATAAATTTCAGAATAACAATGATCACTTTTATATACTACATATTTTTTAATTAAAATCACGAATATTTGAACTTATATTACCATTTATCATGAAATAAAATATATAATTATATGTATTAATACTTGAATCTTTTTATAATGTAATATTATTCTATATTATTATTATTTTTATTTATAGCATAAGAATATAATTTACATATATTCTATAAATTCCTAAAAAAAGTAATGCTGCTGAGTGGTGTGGTGGCCACTCACACATGTTGACTACATGTCGCTGCTTCTAATCCCAGCCAACTATTTTTACATTATATGAATATATACTTTTGAAAGCATGAACACTTATATATACATGAATAATTTGTTAAAACTGTCAATATATTAAAACTTATTTAGGAATTTATGGAAATATATAGTAACTAAAAAACTTTCTTAAAACATGAACACTTTTACACACTACATTAATATTGTTTTAAAACATTGAACATTTTTAAACTTATATAAGCATTTATTCATTTTTTTAAAACATTAATATTTTTATATTGTTAATATTGTGAACAATTTTAAACTTATATAAGCATTTACTGAATATATGTTTTTATTCAATATGCAAATTATCGCATGAAGAGTTTTAAAATTCATAATTTATGGTATGGATAAATTTTAAATCAATAAATGATTTTATAGCTTATATATATAATTTATAACACACTATTATAATTTACATATATTGAGTAAATTTCGGGCAAAAACACAATGCAAAATGGGATGCATGCACAGCAGCCCACTTAATAGTCAGAGAATATATATAACTAGCAGCAGCATCCTGTTTAGCAGTGCCCTCCTGCATCCTACATGTTAGCTGTTCGAGTATCCCGCGCGCACGCTGCTTTTTTCAATTATTAGTGTGACGCTGATAAATGGACCCTTATGGCCGCGGCAGGGTCTTTTTTTGAGAAAAAAATTCTGAGTTTTTTTGTTTGCAAAATAGCAGGCCACACGTCCATTTTGCCGTCCAGACGCTGACAGCGGGCCCTATGCCACGTTGGCATGCCTCATTAGCACCTTATTCGTACAACAACGTGATTTGCACCGTATATACACGCCAAAGCCAAGTTGTAGCACCAGTTCAATGTATGTCGCAAGTTTTAGCACTAAACCGACTTTTCGCGCCAAGTTGTGGTACCAGGGGTGTAATTGACTCTTATTTGCATCATCTGCATCCTTGAGTTCACAATTATGTATCATCAGCGCATCTTTGTGAAGCTCTGGTGGCATGACAGCAAACATTGCCCTGTATTTCTCTAATTCACAAGAGGACACATATATATGTCCAGTTGCTACTTCCTTGCCTTCTGCAGTTCGCTAGTTGATTGGCCATAGATATTATATTATCGAAAATTCGATTCTGAGCTCAGGCTCAGCTGCTCCTGAAATCATAGCCATCTGCTCGCGTGTGGATCCGTGCACTGGATGGTATTCCCAGCTGTATTTTACCAGTATCGGATTTAAACAATGCGACGGGCCTGTGCGCATTCATTGCGTCGGCAGGCGTTAACGTGCACGCGGAACAGACCGCGGACGCGAGGCTCAGCCTTTGTCCCGAGCCAGCCTGAGCCGCCTCTTTCACGGAGAATTTTACAGTCACCTACCCGGCTCTGATGGACCCGGCTCTGTTAACATTCATTGCGAGGTCCAGCGGGAATGCACATGAGTAGCAGCACTGTTCTCTGATGGACCCGGCTTGGATCTCTATTCGGTCATACTAACAGTTAGCAAGTATACACACTGGATTACCTCGCGACCCGGGAACAAGTTAAGAAAAATGAATAATGTACGCATTCACCCACATGCATGCCACCCCATGCACGTGAACACTCAGCATGCACTATTTTTAATGTCACGGGCTTTTGCCGAGTCCCACTAAAAAAGGACTAACCGTCTGATCTGATTCAGGCAGTAACCATTGTTTGCACTTGTCCCCTGCTGAGAGCACCCACCTCCTCACCACTCCGGTGCCGGCATCAATCCTCTCCCACCGATCTCCACTCCGGTGGCAGCGGCGGACGCCGCCCTCTTTCCCTCTGTCATGGAGTCCATCCCTGGTCGGTTGTTTTGGGTCTCAGCATCTCGTTGGGGTCGGAGGCGTTCGGCGGGTCTAGGAATGCAGTGACCTCCTCGATTGCCGGTGGTCAGCAAGCGGCGCCCCTGGCAGCAGCCCCCCTCCCCCCTGGTCGTGCAGGTCTCTCTATCATCGGCGTTATGCACGGGAGGGCGAACAAGTGACGGGCCCGTCTCGACAGAAGCCCCGTCGACAAGTTGCGCCAGAGATGGAGGGTATCTGCTTCCAATGTCTGGAAGATATAAAATATGCGCACAACATATAAAAATATATGATGAAGGATAACCAACTGTGACCAATTCCAGTAAGGGAGAATATCATATGGAAACAGTAAAGGTAGACGGTGGTTCAGCTAAATACAAACATCTGCAAAAGGAAGAATAATCGAAACTCAGTGTAATCACACAGATACATAAATGTGCAAGATGGTAACCCCCTATAAACTGAAAGCTGCATGCAACTATTCAGCTAAGAGAGAATCGGAACCTAAACATCAAATGATTTGAAGCTGACTACCACTACTCGATTGTTGCTACTCAACAAAAGGTGAGATGATGCTGCCTTTTCCTTCGGCAGTATAGACATGATGATGACCTCCTCGCTGTAATAAATTTACATGGAACTGCAGAGGAACTCGTCTTCCTGTAGGAGACAGTCTTCACGTTGATTCCCTACAGATATTCATGATATTGGTAATAGCAGGAGGAAATGTATGTGATTTTTGCACCGGTGTGAGGCCAAAAATTGAATCAAAGGTGCAAACACTTCATCTGGGCAAAATCTTACTAAAATCTGTACACAAAGGATTTTGAAAAGAATGAAAGGGTCAAAAATAGCAGGGTGATTACAGTAGATCTTATACAGTTATATCATTTCGTGAAAAAGTTGGCAGAATACTCAGTTATATTAATTTACCTTTAGATTACCAAGAAAATTGTAGAACCCCCAAACAATCCTCCGCAAACCCTTTCTAGTGGACTCTATCTCTTAAATCTTCGGGCTAATCAGAGGAATTATGATAATTAAGAGCATAAAGTACTTTAAAAGAAAAACAAAAAAACAGATATAAAGGTCAAATAAAATTTCATATACGCTAACAATGAAGAGATACAAAAAATTGTAGGCTCATGCTGTCCATGTTGATAAATACAGTCTATGGTAATGCACAAAGGATTACAAATTGATATCCTAATTTATCGTAGGATGAGTTGTCCAGTTTGATCGGCATGATTTCACACATTAATAATAATCAACTGGCACCCAATTACCACATTTTCATTGGTGCATGTTCATACATTGTTCCTCGAACGCGAACTTGGTCCTAATATGGAATCTAATAGTCAAATATGGAAGTTATAGTAGTATAACAGGTAGCTAAATACAGCAGGACCAACATATTCAGTAGCCACGACATTCTGTCACCGTGTTTGGGAGCATGAAATTTTGCAACGAAAGAGCTGGACAATACTTAGATTTTTTCCCCATCCATGCAACATGTGGTTTCTCTGTTCCATCAGAAAAAAACAAACACTGATTTCCCTATTTGGCCGTGCCAAATACAATTACATGAAGAAAGAATTTCACTAAGCGACCATAGTATGCCACCGTTAGTGTGTGCATATCAGAAAAAAAATCAGCAAATAGCATGCTTAATTTAGTTCCATCTAACATGTTCACAGAACTTAGCAAATCTAGCATCCAATCTTCCTGTTGTGCATCCATGCACTAAATCAATGCATCACTAAGTATCATCCAGAAGGAACAAAAGAAAATAAGGCAGATGAAAACCAAACCTGGGGGTTGGAGCCTTGGAGGATTGACACCGTTATAGGGCGCTTGCCATACCCTATCCCTAACCCGATCTCCCACGAATACATATTGTAGAAGTAGTACGCCTCGCCAAGTGAGTGGAAACTAAGTCATAGTTCAGGAAAAACTACACTTTTTGTCGGTTCCTCTGCATACTTGCGGATTGATTGCTCTAGGGCACTCGTCCTAGATGGACACGATGTTCTGTCCGGCTTCGCACTCCCAAGACGTAACCTGATTTTCCAGCAAAAAAACTCTTTGTAAGTTTCCACAGGAGGGAACACGGGAGCTCTAGAATGAAATGTTGGCAAGCAGGACTGCTGGGGGAATATCAGATGCGACCACACCTTACACGCTACCATGCTTCCATTTTTCATGAAACATATTCAAATGTTTTTTTATTTAACAAAGATTTCGAGTGCCCACAAGGCATGTGCTTACAATCTATAAAAATTTCACATAAAACATTGAAACACACGACAGGAAACAGAAAAGGCAAAGTCAGTATGAATGGTGTCCTAAAAAAATACAAAGCCAGAGTGACAATATTCACGATCAGATTTGTCTTTTTTGTTTCTACAAGTGCATTTCGAGTCTTGACTTTGAACTTCTTACAGACCGTATACACATCTTCTGGACACCCGCAACTTCTCACGAATTTTCTGCATTATCTAGATGTCCTTTTCTAAAAACTGTATCATGCGACCACCTACGGTGTGGGAGCATAAGCAATCTCCCCCAGAACTATCTATTCGATCGCATCCTACATACACCACACGAAGGAACATTTTCATTCCATTTGTTCAGACGGTCCTACTTACAACTATCTATTCGCATGGCAGTGAATTTCACCCATCGTACGACGGCGGAGCAGCATTCAACAAAACAATAAAATAGGTGCCCTGGATTGGCTTCAGGCTGTACCTTTTTGTCCATCCAGACGCCTCCGGATTCACCCTGTCCGTCGACTCCGCCGACCTTGTCGGAGAAGCCTCCCGCCGCTGTCGCCCGTCGCCCTGCGGCCTGCCCTGTCTAGCGCCGCCAATACGCTGGCCGCACCAGTAGCCGGCATTCCACTCAGCCGGCTCAGCGCTCGCAGCAATCCGCGGGAGGATCGCCGGTTAGCCGGAGCCACCGCATCCTTTCACTGCCTTGGGAGGATAGTGGATAGCTGTCCGCGGCAGCGGCTGGTTTCGAGAAGCACCTAGGTTTGGGGTTGCGGTTGGCACGAGCGTTGTGCAAAGCAGCGGCCCCACAACGACCGGCTGCGTAGGCGGTCCAGCTGTTACACGACGGCTCAGGTTGAAACGTAGTAAAAATGTAAACTTTATGGTCCACGGACCAGGCAGAACGGCGCGCGGACGGCCGTCGACCCATACGGTCTGGGCCCGCTTCGACCCACTGTTCCCTACGTACGCGAGCAGTATCTCGTTTTTTCAATGCAATCGGCCCATGCGTGTCAGACAGAGTTCTGCGAATCCCCATACCACAACCAACGCGGACGATTTCGGGTCCAGCTACGCTCGGGCACCGAATCGCTGTGTCCCAAATATTATCCACTATTGCTGTTAAAATCTTGTTCAGAGATCTTTCATCCTCACTAGTTTCTTCATAAGTTGACAGCATGTTGTTCGAAATTCCTGGGTATCCAATGTATGAGAATGATGAACTCTCCAGAGTACCTATAGTCTGATGTAGCTTTGTTTGCTTGAGAAAGCAAAAGAAGATATCCAAAAGAATTTCAAGAGAATAGTGAGAAGCGTCAAGAATATGATGCAATTGACAGCTTTACCGAGCTCTTGACAACTTCACGAGTTGACGATCATATCTTTTATGATGATATGATCTAGTATCTTCAAAGTTGTTAGGTAGTATTTTGGACAGTGCTAATAACAGTATTTTGGGGGGTTACGATAGTCTCTTTTGGCCTAAATGTATAAGTGAAATGGCCTGCTTTTGTGTAGATGATTACTCAACATTGACACTTATTGCTGTAGCATTCGGATATTATGCGTTGCGGCCTTTTAATATCAAGTTCTACTGAATTTAGTGTCAACTGCAATTGATTTATTCCACTTTTATAGTCCGTTCATGAGTATCTGCAGTTCTTTATTTTTTGAGTTTCAATCTGTTCAAATAAAACTGAGTTCAAGTGCCACTGCATCGTTGTTTGCAGCTAGTCTGTATTGATGTTTGTTGCTATGCTGAAAACTGCTAAGTGTTGAGAGCCTTTCCCCTTGTGTGATCTGGACCGTAGGATGTGGATTGGATGGAGATTAGAAGGGTAAAGTTGCAGCGTGACTTCACTTGATAAAGGCACTGGATCTCAGTCCGTCACAACTTCACAATGTGTTAGGCATCTGTCTCAATGTGTACATGCTGGTGCTGGATAGCTCTTTCCGGAGCCAGCCAAACCGCGTCTCTCACAGCCAAGACTTCCATGACCTCCGCATCTGCTGCTCTTTCGTACCGTAGGGCCTGAGCTCGGATCATTTGCCCCGTATTGTCTTCCCATATCAGTTCTGTAGCTCTTGATTTACTCTCTTCTGCATAGGAAGCATCCACATTGATTTTCGTTTCAGCTACATCGATCTGATGGTCGCCAACTAGCTTTTGGTTTTGGTGTCTTCATTCTGCCTTCTTTGCCCATCAAAAATAAATCATTTGCCGTGTCAATTGTCCAGGAAACCAAATCCATCACCGACCGCCCCTGGTTGCCATGCCGCCGAGCATTACGCTCAGTCCATTTCGCCCAGCAGCCACATAAAATGACACACGCATCTTCCTCTTTAATTATCTTCCCCTGGATAATGTCACTCGCCCAGAGGTGGTACTAATGTAAACGCCTCTCTACTCTAGTGCAGAGTGCTTGGGCGCTGAGCATGTAACGGACCGGCCCACTATGCTATGGTGGTCTGGAGTCTTGGCCCGCTAAATATCAAACGGCGAGGCTAATGTTTGCAAACTCAAGGCTGATGACCCATGCTCTTCTCTTTTTGCTGATATTGCCTAAGG
>NC_041393.1:34687852-34697404 GCF_002162155.2 Triticum dicoccoides
TTTACGTATTGGCCGGCCCATTTCCCGGTTTTTTCTCTTTTCTTTTTCTGTTTTTCTTGTTTATTTCTTTTTTGGCGAAGTTTTCCCTTTTTAAATTCGCGCACATTTTTTGTTCATCGATTGAAAAAAATGGTCATTAATGTAACAAGATGTTCATCATATTCAAATTTGGTTCAATGGATTTAGAAAATGTTCATCGAATTCAAATTTTTCTCTCGTTCCTTTTCTATTTTGGAAACCCCTTACAAATTTGTTCATCGGATTTAATAAATGGTCGTCGAATTCAAATTTTGTTCATTAGATCTAAAAATGTTCATCAAATTTGAAAATGTGCTCATTGAATTACAAAACTGTTCATAAAATTCCAAATTTGTTCATAGTTTCAGAAAATGTTCATCAAATTCAAAATATTTTCATCCATGTTTTTGAAAAATGTTCTTGGATAGAAAATTTTCATCAAGTTCAAAATATGTTCTTCGAATTCAAATTTTGTTTATGAAATACAAAAAATGATTGCATTATTAGAAAATTCTCATAAAAAATTGTTCACCAAAATAATAATAAATGTTCTTTAAAATTCCAAAAATGTTCATTCTTTTGAAATTGCGAACATTTTTTGAAATCAAGAAGTTTTTTTCAGAATTCGGTGAACATTTTTTAAATCCGTGAGCATTTATCATTTTCTGAACAATTTTTTCAAATCATGAACAATTTTTTAATTCACGAACATTCGACAATTTGCAACTTTTTTTGAAATACCGAATTATTTTAATAAGGGAAAAAGTTAAGAAAGAAAAAATAAAAAAAACAAGGTGCTTCCCCGCTTTTCCGACCCGCACATGGGCTGGGCCAAGAGGGGGGGGGGGGCGCTCGCTGTTCCTAGCTCTATACGTGCCAAAGGCCCCCTTGCCTAATGGTGGGGCGTCCCCGGGAGCACGCTCGAAGCCGTCCTCGAGCACATCGAGGGCGACAATGAGCCGCAGTTGCAGTACCCGGCGCCCCCCTCCTTCTCTTGCCGCCGCGGCAGCTCCTGGACGCCAGGCGAATGGAGACGGCCACGTCGTCCTCGTCGGGCTCCCACTCCTCCGGGTCGTAGGCGCTCCTCCCCATCAAGTCGGAGCCATGGGAGACGCCACTCGGACAGCTCACTCGTGGCGGCGCCCTCGTCATAAACGAGGGCGGCCGTGGCCCCTCTGCTCCCTCCTCTCGCCTCGTCAAGCCGAAGGCGGAGCCGGGGCTCGTCGCCGTCAAGAAGGAGCACGAGGCCATGACCGCCGACAATGAGAACACCCTCAAATGGGCGTGGGATGACTACATCCGGCTGGAGATGGAGCGCCAGCGCCGCGCCCTCGAGGAGATCGCCGCTCGGGGCCGCGGCCGCGACGAGGCCGGAATCATCATCCTCGAGGACAGCGACGACGAGGCACCCGGGCCGTCCAACCCCTCACGCATCGGCGTCGTAGCCAGGGGTGCAGCAAGGATGGTGACTGGCATGGGGACGGCGACGACGGCGGCGACTACACTAAGTTTTACAGGCTCCTCGGCATGTAAAAGGCGGACGGCGGCGGCGCGACGTCTAATAGTGTTTTTAAATTAGGTTTCAAATTTTGTACGAATATCAATGGAACACCTAAATTTCTCCAAATTTGTGTCGTGTTTGGCCGAATTTTGGCTGATTTTTTTAAAACAGCGTCTTGGGCGAGCTTGGGGCGGCGGTTTGGAAACCGACCGCCCCCACGCCGTTTTTTCCAGCGGCGCGCCCCCAGCCGACACTATTTCAAGCCCCTGGGGGGCGAACGAGTGGAGATGCTCTAAACCACTGCAAATTGAGCAGCAGCATTAGAGCATCTCCAACAGCCGCGCTTCACGCCGCACGCTAAAAACTAGTATGGCGCGCGCGCTTCGGCTGGTTAGCGCTGGCTCCAGCAGCCGCGCTATAATGCAGCGCGTGCGCCGCTCTAGCAGTGCGCAAAAATACAGCGCGCGGGGCACGCACAAACCACATATACATTTCAAATAAAAGAAAAAATGATCAAACAAACAAAATAAATCAACAATAAATAGTTCAATTTCGTTATCATTACAACCCAAACAAATAGTTTATCGTTCATACAACAAATATTGCAATAAACAGAACAAACGAATGCAGAAATCATGCTCTTTGTCGTCCATTTATGCCCACCACTCTTCAATCAGATCCTTCTGAAGTTCATTGTGCGTTGCGGGACGCCGAATGGCATGATAGGATGCAACAAAGCGGGCTACCCTTTCAGCCCTCCGTCGCACTCGCACGGGATGTCCCAAGAGCTCATACTGTGAGTAGTCTAAATCTTGGCCACGCTCATTCTCGATGATCATGTTGTGCATGATCACACAAGCGTGCATGATGTACCAAAGCATTTTTTGATCCCAAAATCTAGCCGGCCCTCTCACAATAGCAAATTGGGCTTGCAAAATCCCAAATGCTCTCTCCACATCTTTTCTAGCCGCCATCTGAGCATTGTGGAAATCAAGATTTTTCTTACCTTCCGGCTTTTTCAACGGCTTCACGAAGGTTTGCCACTTTGGATAGATGCCATCCGCTAGATAATAGCCATAGTTGTACGTACGGCCATTTGCTACAAACTGCACCGGTGGCAACTCACCATTTGCAATCTTATTCATCAGTGGTGACCGGTTGACAACATTGATGTCATTCAAAGATCCAGCCATTCCAAAGAATGCATGCCAAATCCAAGTCTCCTGATCGGCCACCGCTTCAAGGATTATAGTGGACCCTTTTTTTTGGCCGTGGAATTACCCATGCCATGTCTTTGGACAATTATTCCAACTCCAATGCATGCAATCTAAAAGTTGCGAGCTTTGTTCATCGCCAATAGCCTTGTGACGTCTTCAGCATTGGGAGATCTCAAATACTCCTCGCCAAACACTTGCACAATTCCCACTGCAAAGCACTTGACACACATGATGGCTTGGCTCTCACCCATAGCCAAGTGATCATCAACTAGATCAGCCGAGATACCGTATGCCAACATACGCAAAGCGGATGCACCTTCAGAAAGGTGCTATGCCCGAGCTCTCCGGCGGCATTCCTCCTTTGCTGAAAAAACCGGTCATGGCTCGCTAGTTTTTCTGCAATGCGTCTGAACAAGTCGGTGCTCATCCTAAACCGGCGACGAAAATACGACTCCGGGTATGTGGAATTCTCCATGAAATAGTTCCTCACCAATCTGTTATGGGCATCAATCCTATCTCTCCAAATTTTCTCCCGACCCATAACCGAACCACCGTGCTTCGGTTTTTTATTGATATGCATAGCTAGGATCATTGCAAGATCCTCCTCCTCTTCCATATCAAATTCTTCTTCGGAAGAATCATACGACGAACTCATCTACAATGTTCAATACTATACTATAAAAACTACAATTAAAAACATGCACCAAATTCATGAAGTTTGAGCAATACATACCTTGTAGCGTTTTGCCGAACACCTTGCGGGCGCGGCGCGGCAGCGAGCACTCGGGCGCTGTTCCTCGGACGACGGGCGCGCGTGAGGGCCGGCGGGACTAGGGGGAGGGCGGAAGCGCGGGGATAGGTGGGGGAATTGTCGGAACGGTCGCCGGGGGGCGCGGGCGGCGGCGGCGGCGCGGCCGAATGGGGGTGGAAGTGGGAGAGCAAGCGCGCGGGAGCGGGCGCAACAAATAAGCGGCGCGCGATTGCGTTTCGGCCAGCGCGCTGAACTGCATATGCCGCGCGCTGTTTTTGTGCGCCCGCTGGAGCAACTACACCGGTTGCGTGCGCGCTAAAACGTCCACTTTTACGGCGCGGCGCTAGTTTGACGCGGCTGTCGGAGATGCTCTTAGTCTAGTAGACCAGTAGTATCATCAGTTGTGTGTAAACATACTACACTTGGACACACAATCGGAGGAAACAAAGTCACATGCTTATTATCATGCATGCTAGGAAGACTAGTGGGTGGACTCATCATGCTCAGCCGCTCTGGTGCCCTCGCTTGTCTGATCCGTCGTGAACGCAATGGGCCTCGTGGCGCTCCTCGTGTCGGCATTGACACAGGGACGACGGCTCTCCGCCGTAAGGTCACTTGTGATCGAGCGTCCACCTGTGCTGGAACTGGAACCCCCAGCCGACGACGACGTGTAGGTCGACCTGTGCGGCGCCCGCGTGTACGTGGCCACCGGCATCTCCGGCGGCAGGTCTGGAAGCGGTGCTTCGAACTGTAGCACGCTCATGGCTTGTCGGATGGACGGCCGGAAGCCGTAGTCCGGGTGCACGCACCAGAGGCCCACGACCAGCGCGCGCTCCACCTCACGCGCGTCCAGGTCGCCGTCGAGCCGCGCGTCCGCCGCGTCGACAAGGAGCGTGCCTCTCCCGTACAGCTCCCAGACCCACCGGACGAGCATGACCCTCCCCTCATCCTCCTCCTCCAGCTGCGGGACGACGGGCCTCCGTCCGCAGGCGACCTCGAGGAGGACAACCCCGAAGCTGTAGACGTCGGTCTCGGCGCTGGCCCGGTTGGTCACCGCGCACTGCGGGTCCATGTACCCCCTGGTGCCGGCCAGCACCGTCGTGTGCCCGCTGCGGCAGTGGTCGACGAGGCGCGCCGAGCCCGAAGTCGCCCAGCTTGGCGTTGAACGACGCGTCGAGCATCACGTTGCTGGGCTTGATGTCCCTGTGCACCACGCACTGCTCCCACTCCTGGTGCAGGTAGAGCAGCGCCGAGCCCATGCCGAGAATGATCCTGTACCTGGCTGGCCACGCGAGGACGCTCTTGGAAGCGTAGAGATGGTCGTCGAGGCTGCCGTTCGTCATGAGCTCGTAGACGAGCAGGAGCTCGTCGGCGTCGTGGCACCACCCCACGAGCTGGACGAGGTTGCGGTGCCTCAGCCGCCCGATGATGGTCACCTCCGCGACGTACTCCCTCCTCCCCTGACTCGACGTCTTGGAGACCCTTTTGATGGCCACGTGGAGCCCCTGCTCGTGCAGGTGCCCTCGGTAGACCGCCCCGAAGCCGCCCTCGCCGAGCTTCTCCTCGTCGGAGAACCCCTTGGTCGCCCGCGACAGCTCGCCGTAACCGAACCTCCGAGGGCCTGCCCCTTTCTCGAACTCGTTGTCCATGTCTACGTCGACGGGGATCTCCTCGGCATCTTCAGACGCCTCTTGCGTGTGCTTGCCCTTTCTTTTCAGATACTGGAGGTAGCCGAGCCATGCGGCCACGGCCAACAAGACGAAGACACCGACGGATACCAGCCCCGCTATTAGATTTAGACCTGTCCTTTTCCTCTTCGAGGTTTTGTAATAATCTGCCGATAAGCATATATGCTGAGCGAGTAAACTTTATGTGCTAACCTTGTGGACGACTTGAAAAAGGTTTGATTTGAACACAGGCAAATCCACTTACTGGTGACGGTGAGAGTGGACTCGAACGACCAAGAAAGGATCTGGTGCTGCTCGACCAAGTCCCCGATGGCCGCCGAGAATCCGACCGCCGCGTCCTGTGGCAGACCGGCGGCTCTCATGTCCACGCTGGCACTGACGGTGTAAGTCCTCTGCTCTGGCATGTGCAGAGTGGCCGAGAGCGTGTGGCGGCGCCGGCGTCGTACCTGACCGACGCTGACATGACCCCATTGAAGCTCCCGTCCGGCAGCGCCGCGTACGCCATGGAGCTGATGCTGTTGACGTTGACGCCGAGGTGGTTCACGGTGTCGTTGGGGTCCCAGTTGACGTTCCTGAACGTGTCGAACTCCACACCGAGGTGTTCGCCGGGTTGCCGCGGTTGTTGAACAGCGCCAGGAAGCCGCCGGAGGCGTCGCTCGGCAGGCTCGCCGGATAAGGCCCCACGAAGAACGCCATGCCATCACCCTGCTGCGGTGAGCGCAGGCATGTCATGGATATACATACTTAGTTACTCCTACATTACAGGCTACAGCTGACAACGGAGAAATTATGCTCGCCTGGCTCGTGGTGGCGCTGAGGGGCTTGACGGCGAAGGTGAAGTTGGTGCTGAAGCTGGCGACCTTGCCGGTGCTGTCGTCCCAGAGACGCACGGCCTGCCGGTGGCCGACGCGGCCGGTGCTCCAGCTCCTAGAGAGGTTCGTGAGGTCGATCCGGTCCCGGCCGAGGGCGGGGGCGGAGTCGTTCATGTACTTGAGGTCAGCGCCGGCGAGGACGCCCGGGGCGGAGAAGTTATAGTCGAAGGTAAGCGAGGTGACTCGAGGAAGAAGGCAGCTGGATATGGCTAGGAGCACGTACGGGAAGCAGCTGAGGACTAGACAGCACTTGGCTCCCACCATGGCCATGGACGCTCAGCTGTGGTTGCTTAGGTATCGACGTTAAGCAATGCCCTCTCCCTCGTCCTCGTCCTCATCCTCGTCGATTGTTCAGGCAGAGCTTTTAACTGGTTTTTCACGAATGCCACATAATTGGCCTGTAGAGTAGCCTCGATGTCACGCCATTTCAGATGGATTGATTGGGCTTTCTCGGCTCCGTTGCCGGGAGACATTTCCCATAGGCAACCATCTTTGGGAGGCTCAGCCCGTACATTCGGTCTTTTCGGTTTGTTCGGTCCTGTCTTTTCAATATTTTAAAATCCGGTTTTCTATAATAGAAGACTGGAATAATTTTGGTCTTTTCGGTTATTCACTATTCGATCTTCGGTTGTCCCGACCAAATAGACGAAATTATTTATGTTATTTCCAGTACAGTTGTATACAATACAAACTACATAGAATACAAAGGTATATGTGTGTACAAAGGTGTGTGTACAGAGACAACAAATGTTGTATATAGGCGCATGTGTACATAAGAAAAATTCAAACAAGTACACTTGTATGCAATATACAAGGAGTACAGTACGCCACATGAAAAATCTTAAAATAGAAAATCAGCACCATATATAATCACCACTTCACCAGCAACAAGATTCATGCATTGATACTCATTTATATTTGACATCAAAAAGTAAGAAGATCAAGTAACATCAGCCGATGGAATCGACAAGCAACAAACACCATCACCGCTTAGTACTTGACAACATAGCACTTAACATGAAATAAATCAAGTTCAGTACATGATCTCAATTCAGAAGCAAACAACAAACATTAAGGTCTCATACTCTCACTCTCGGTTCTCAATTCTCAAGTCTCAGGTCACAAATCACAAGCACAAGATGATAACTAAAACATCATACATTCAACATGATTTTAGTTCAACCATGAGTAGACGTTGACGTCACCATTGTTGGTCGACTTGCACACTTGTTTGACTTGGCCATGGAAGAAGCAACAACACCACCATTGACCTTGCGCTTTCCCTTCACCTCAGTGGCGGAGCGTAGTGGGGAGAATACCGGGCCCTGGCCACCCCTTGCTTGAGAAAAATTTACGCAGTATGCTTATATTTGTACTAATCACTCTACTAATCCTCCGGCATGTCTGATCACCCTAGCCTTTTCTATGTCATACGCTCGTTTTGGCCCCTCCTTACATTTGGTTCACGCGCCGCCACTGCTTCACCTTGTCACCAAATTCTTCAATCAACTCTGACACAAGTCAAGTATTCAATCAAATTTCATAATCTGCTAGCTATGGTGATATGCATATTAATAATTGTGAAAATAACCCATACCGGGTTTCCAAGCTGAGCACCTAGAAGGCTAGAACAACGAATATGCTTGATGCTTCTCTTGGACAAGTGTGATATGTTGTAGAATAAGAAATAAGTTTCTTATAGAAATGGCAAACTGGCGTGCATTCGATTAAGGAAAAACAATGCTTCTCAACCAAACAGCAAACCAGCGACATGCAAATAGCCAGCATCATGGGTAGTCCCAAGGAAACATGAGTGCATCTAGAAAGCCAGCATCATTGGTAGGGGTTGATAAAAAAAAGGAACGGGTGGTGCTAAGAAACATACCTAGTTAAACAACCAGTTGTTCTTATTATCTAAATTAGTACTGGAAGTTAACAATGCCATTTTACAATTCAAAAAGCTGAAACATTATTTGAATTCCCAAACATTTTTAGATTTGTGAACAAAAGAAAATGCGAATATTTTTAAAATTCTCAGACCTTTTTTTGAGTTTCAGAATGAATTTTGAAACATGAACAACTTTCAAATTCGTGAACAAAACTGGAAAGAAGGAACATTTTTGGAAATTGGCGAACATTTTTTGAATTTGCGAACAAAATTTCAAAACATGAACATTTTTAAAATTTCTGAACATTTGTTGAAAAGGAGAATAAAAAAGGAAGAAAAATAAAAAGAGAAAAAGAAAAAGGGAAAACGAGAAAGAAAAGAAAAACAAAAAAATCAAAACAAGAATAAAAAGAAATAGAAAAAAAACCGAGTTCAGAGAACCTTCTGCAAGGTTCCCAAAACTGATAAAACCAGACAAGAACCTGCTAGAAGGTTCCTAAAACTGAACGTAACAAATCATGCAACTGGGCCGGTCCAGTGCACTCGATCCCGCTTGGTCCCTGTGAGTTTGCTCGACATTATGACGCAACAACCGTCCAATGGGGAATTACTGGGTCTTCAGCCTCGACGCTTGATTTTTAGCGGGCCAGCGGGGCCAGGACTCCAGACCACCACCATAGCATATTGGGCCGGTCCGTTACATGCTCAGCGTCCAAGCACAATGCAGTCCGCTGAGTAGAGAGGCGTTTACATTAGTACCACCTCGGCTGTTTACGCTCAGCAGAAGCAGCTTAAAAGGGGTTTTCCACTGCTTTGACGCACGACCTTACTTGAACAGGATCTGTTCTATATGATCGTATCGCTGCATCCTTGACTAATAAGGAAGCAAGCACTTATGCTCAGGTTGATGACATCTGACCTGTGTGCCGGCGTGATTAACGGCTCAGATTAGTCTGACTTGATCCCATGCCTGCAGAGGATCGTTCTTGTTCAGCTCTAGCTGGCCTGACAGGCTCTTTTTTTTTGCCATTTTTTTATACGGCCCACTTATTACAAAGCCAACGGGAAGCACTGTGAACACCAGAACAGGTCTTTCTTTGGATGCTTCGTTGGCTTAATCAGAGTGGAACTCGTCCAGTCGTCCGTCATCGTTTAATCTGATCCAGCGGCCACATCTGCACCGAAGGAGACTGGTCAGCGCAACGTTTACAGATAAGACTTTCTTTCTTTCTTTCTTGCCAGATCACAGCATTTCTCAGGCTAAATTTCCTTTCATTAGAGCATCTCCAACAGCCGCCCAAACGACGCGCGCGTGGGGTAAACTCAGTGTTTAGCGCGCGCGGGGCGGTTTGCCGCGCTCCAGCGGCCGCGGGAAACAAGCGCGCGCGGTAAGCATTTGCGCGCGCGCGAAAAGGCGCCAGCTCGTGCGAAAGATTTGGCGCGCCGCTTCGCGCGCGCCTATAAAAGTGCTGCACGCGCCACACACCTTCTCCACGCTTCCTCTTCTTCTCTTCCTCTCTCTCTCTCTACCACGCGCCGCTCCAGCCCCCCGCCACCGACGCGCCGCTCCAGCGCCCCGCCACCGCCGCGCCGCCATGCCGCCACGCCGCCGAGGAG
>NC_041393.1:34698044-34766153 GCF_002162155.2 Triticum dicoccoides
TACGGGCCGGCGCGCGAGGCCGCCCGCGCGTACGACGCGGCGGCGTGGCGCCTAGGCCGGCCGCGCGGCCAGATGAACTTCCAAGATGTGTACACGCTCCAGCAAGCGTTCAACCTCGCCCCTCTGCCTCGTCTGAACACGGCGGAAGACCGTGCGGAGTGGCGCCAGCGCCACCCGGAGGACGTCGCCTATGAGCAGGCCTACTGGGCAAGGCGCCGCGAGAAGGACACGCGAAGGCGCCGCGCGACGCGGTTGGACAAGCGTCGACGGAAGGCGTTGGCGAATGCGCAGTCCGACCTCGTTGCAGCAGGTGGGCAGTCGTTCTTCACGCCGAACGATGAGCGGTGGCTGGACATCTGGCTAACTACCTCGGACGACACCGCCGAGGATGAGAGAGGTGATGATGATAGCGACTTAGAATAGTTTTTTTAATGCAATCTATGTTTGTCGTTTGTCGTTTTTATTTATGCAATCTATGTTTCGGATGTAAAATACCTTTGTATCGTTTAAAATCTATGCAATCTATCTAGTTTTTTTAAAATCTATGCCTACATTTCTAGTTTATATAACGAGCGCGCGCTGCATTTTTGCGCGCTGCTGGAGCGGCGCGCGCGCTGCATTTTGGCGCGCCGCGCCAAATCAGGCGATGGGCGCGCGCTAAAGCTGTTTTTTGCGCGCGCCGCGTTCGGCGTCTATTGAAGATGCTCTTACTGAAACTGATAACACACAACACAAGCACCGAAGCCACGCTCCTGTCAACTTTGGACACCAGGTTTTCAACCGAAGCACAAGAGGGACAAAATTACTGTTATGATTTATAAGGCTAACAAAATCCCGATTTGACCTAGCTTTGGAAAAAAAATTCGTTTCTGACCTTTTTAGGTGACGCCAACATCCCTGGCGTCTGGGTTGCGAAGCAGACGCCAGGATCCCTGGCGTCTGGCCCCTGGCCCGCACTGCCCGCCTGCACGTTGACCAGCTGACGTGGCAAAGGGGCCAGACGCCAGGCCCTGGTAAGTGGATAACCCCCACGGGCCGAACCCACCCACCCATCTCTTTTCCTCCTGGCGGCGCACGAACAGAGGGCTTCCTCTCCTTCGCCCCTCTTCTCCCTCACACCAAATCCTCACCTGATCTACTCCATCCTCCACTCTAGTTCGTGGATCTGGGCCCTCTAAGCATCCTTGAGGTATTCTCCCCCGTCACCTCCAATTTATTTGGGTTGAGTCCTCTTCTTTTTGATGCATTATTCAACACTAGGTAATGTTAGATGAGTAGATGGTTTCTTTGTTTTAGGAAATTGTTTGTAGTTGATAGATGATTTGGTAGGCAGTAGATGATGTGTAGTTGAACATGTAGGCAAAATCAATTCCTTTTTGTGCATATGTTGTCCATAGGAATTTTTTTTAACTAAGAGGGGTGATTTTTGTATGTAAAATAGACGTGTTTGATAATTTGGTTTGATAGGATGTGTGTATGTGGTATAACAATATAGTTGAATTTAAAATAGACGTGTTTGATAATTTGGTTTGATAGGATGTGTGTATGTGGTATAACAATATAGTTGAATTTAAATATGATGTCTCTATGTGTAGATAATCTTATTGTTGGCATACTTTATTTGCAAAAGATATGGTGAAATTTGGTACTCTAGATGATATGCATATGTGACACCATATTATTTGACAAATTTATTTGATTGAAATGGTGTTGGTATGTTTTAGAAGAATTATGTGTGCATATGAAGAAGAAAAAAATGATGTGATTATGTTTGAGAAGAATGGTGTGTTCATATGGCATAACTTGGAGAAGAAAATTGTATTATTTTATATTGTTCATGTATTCATAGATGTTTGTGATTTGTTTTGTAGGATGGCGGATGATGATGGACCTTGGTATGCCGGATTAATCGATGAGTGGGATAAGGAGCATCGTGCTCGTGCCATTGAGAATGGAAAGGTAAGAAGCAAGACTTGTCAAATTTCTTTATTTCTCATTTGTGTTCTTGTATTGATCAAAACATCACTTTATTTGCAGCTTTTAGTTGCTATGCGCATGAGGGGTCATTCCGCTGATGGCTTTACTTACGACCCGCGGTACGAGCCTTATATTCGGAGATTGGGTCTTCTCCCATTCGTGTTGCAGTTTAAGCGACGCGCTCCGCCGGTGAACCACGCGGCGTTGACCGCACTTGTGGATCGTTGGAGGCCGGAGACTCACTCGTTCCACCTTCCATGTGGGGAGCTGACGATGACCCTAGAGGACATGGCTATGATAAGCGGCCTTCCTATCGACGGACAAGCTGTTACCGGTCGTGTCAGCGTCGTTAATTGGCGAGAACAGACAGGCATTTTAATTGGTGTTCAGCCCGATGACCCTCAAGAAGGCAAGGCCGATACCGCGAGAGTGAGGCATTCTTGGCTAAAACTAGTCAGAGGAGACACCAATCCGTGCCCTTAGGGTGCCAATGACGTGGTTGTGCAGCAGTACGCGCGGGCCTATCTTTGGTATGTACTAACCAAGGTAGTCTTCTCAGATGCAACCGGGAACTCAGCCCTCTGGATGTTCTTGGAGCTACTCAATAACTGGGATACCCAGTATAGCTGGGGTTCAGCCGCACTAGCATATTTGTATCGTTAGGTAAGAGATATTTGCAACCATTTATCTTGCATTTGTCATGCACCTCCATATCTAACATGTTTGTTTGATTGCAGCTTGACTTGGCGTGTCGGAGGAAGGGAGATACATCCTCATTGTCTGGGTTTGTTTGGAGTCTATCCGTGTGGATGTGGGAGCGGATCCCGGTTGGACGGCCCGATTTCAAGAACCCCCTCATGGCAAACCCACGGGGTAATCATGATGGGTTGCATGATGATGATCCATATCGGCACCCTACGCTTGCTTACTATTGGGAACAAGTGACAGTCTACACAGGAAGCTCGCATGTGCGATACAAGTGCTATATGAACGAGCTGGACACCTTGACTGCTGAGCAGGTTTTGAGAAGTTCGATGAGATAAAATTTAGTCAATAATGAAACTTATGTAGCTAACAATGTATCTCTTTATTTTGCAGGTATATTGGTTGCCTTATGTGGAAGATCGTGACTTTGATCTTAATGAGATGTGCACATGCTTCTTCGCAGTCGAGTGGCACTTTGTAGACCGTGTGGCAAGACAATTTGGAAGAAGACAAGGTATTCCAATTGAGGAGAGCAAGGAGAAAATGCTATCTCTGCATCGGTAAGCAAGCATGCCTTGAGTATGTAGTAGAGCATTGAATAAGTCAATGTTTGCTAATGCTTTGTCCCGTGCATCATTTGTAGGTTCGATCGAAGGAACAATCAGGATATATCAGATTGGGCAAACAAACACCGTGCGTGGATAGAAATTTGGAATCAAAGAGACACGTTAGTGCAATCAGAGAATAGACCTCACAATCAGTCAGCATATCAGAAGTATCAAGTGTGGTATGCGGATCGTTACCGGTTAAAGCTGAAGCCTGGTAGGACTCATGAGGAGTGGTCGGAGTTGGTGTCTGAAGACCCGGAGACTGCACAAGGTTATCAAACCTTCAACACGGCTGTGAGAGACACCAGAGGGGCTCACGTTGACTATGCACCGATGCATGATGAAATGGTAGTCTGTTTGACCTATTCTAACATACTTGCATCATGTTGTCTTCTTTCAAATACATAAGTTTGATGTGTTCATGAATTGCAAGGCAGAGAGTTGCTTCTGTGCGTCAACGATTGTCTACCGTCTCGTGTTGTGCCACCTGGCTCATCAATTTGATAGATCATTTCAATTCTATCGAATATGATAACTTGTTGCCGTGAAGACTTGCTTGCTTGTAACTGCAACCATTCATCAACCTTTTCCGGATAATCCTTTTTTTCACCTATCCATTTTGCAGTCTCTTCAGAATGCCTCTGAAAGTACTCATTAAGCTTGAAGAAGGTGTACTCCACTATTGCAGTCACCGGCAATGCACGAGCACCCTTCAACACATTGTTGAAACATTCTACCAGATTGCTCGTCATGTCGCCATATCGCCAACCACCATCGTCATGAGCGCGTGCCCACTTGTGCTTCTCGCTTAAGTTCCTAGTTAAGAAGTCTTTTCCCCTTCGTTCACCGCTGCAAAGAGTTTGTTGTACCGAGCATCGAAACCTTGGGTGGTGAAGGCCACACATACATGGGTAAGGTTTTTGCTGAGCTCCTTGCTCTTACATGCCCGGTAAAAGTTGGCCACGAAATGCCTCATGCACCATCTGTGCTGAAGCTTTGGAAATCCTGGAATAACAATGTCCATTGCCTTGAGTATGCCATGATGCCGGTCCGATATGATGCATACCTCCCTAGCCCCAATCACGTTATGCCTAACATGACCCATGAACCACTCCCAGTTGTCTTCGTGCTCGGAAGGCACCAAAGCAAATGCACATGGCAACACATTGTCGTTTGATGAGTGCGCCATTGCTACCA
This sequence comes from Triticum dicoccoides, assembly GCF_002162155.2. Classification (NCBI taxonomy): domain Eukaryota; kingdom Viridiplantae; phylum Streptophyta; class Magnoliopsida; order Poales; family Poaceae; genus Triticum; species Triticum dicoccoides. Next base: position 34,702,532 of record NC_041393.1, read on the forward strand.
TTAGTGTGCCCTTGTATCTACCGGTCAAGAACGTGCCATCTATAGACAAGACTGGACGACAATGCTGAAACGCCTCCACACATTGTCCATAACTCCAGAAGGCACGGTGGAACACTCCCTCGTGATCCTCGACCACATGAAACATGCCCGGGTTCCTATGTGCAATGGCGGCCAACAACCTTGGGAGCTGGTTGTATGCTTCTTCATAACCACCATACAACATCCTAACAGCATTTGCCTTTGCCTTCCATGCCTTCCCATACTTGACTTCATAATCAAATTGTTTTTTCACTGTCCGCATGAGAAACCTCACTTTCACAGTGGGATCAAAGCCTATGTCTTTCATCCATTTGTATCCGAGATACTCAGATGTGAGTTGATGGTGTGTCTTTCTAAGTCGTTTAGATGGAGGTTTGCATTTATAAGTGGCAACACAACTTTTTAACACCCATTCTTCAGTTTATTTAAGCTTTTTTGCACGAACCTTTCATGGGCATCCTTTTTGCTCACACACCACGGTGTAACGCAACTTCATGTCGGAGTGCTCAACATAAAATGGCCTATGGTTTCGAATGACATAGTCAGCCAACCAAAACTTCAGCATAGGCAAGCTCAGAAACTTCACTCCTTTCTTCAAATAAGCATTCTCGTCCTCATTCTCCACCCTTGGTTCTCCTGGATCCGGGCATGGTGTTGGCTCAATCGCCGTCATTCTCATTCCACCGTCAACAACAGCTTTATGGGCAAGGCTGAGATCTTTAAACAAGTGAGTTCTTTTTTGTAAGCCCGCCAGCTCAAAGTGGATTCGGTTCTCCTCCTTTGTGAATCCATCCTCGTCCAACTGTTCAACTGGACCCTCTCATCCGAGTCATACGCATATTGACGCCTAAAAGGCAAGTCATGATCCATGTCCTTTTGCGCTATGTACGCATCCAAGTCACCAACATCATTACCATGAAACCCTTCCTCTTTCTCTTCGTCGTCATCATAAGCATCTTCATCCTCTTGAATTACTCCGTCACTAGCAATCACCTCAACTTCATTTGCTTGGATAGTTGGTGGTTGGCTAGAAGCATTGGGGGCATACAACTCAACCTCATTTGCTTTAATAGATGGTACACGGGGATGTGGTGGGGGATAAACATTGGGGGCATCAAGCACAACCCTATGCTCAACAAGTGGCACCATTGTCCTCTCGCTCATGTCATCCATTTGGGAAGAGACATGCCGGTTCAAATCAAAGGTAAACCGAGGAGATTCAACCTTGGTGGCAAACAATTCAGGTGACTTGTCTTCCGATTGGGATACTTTTTCCTTGTATACATCCCAATGCAAATCCGAGGTGATAGGCATACTTTTCAAGCGAGATTTGGCTCCAACTCCAACATCATACCTTCCTATTAACTTAACATCAATATTGGTGTCCATCCACTTCAAAACTTGTCTCACTTTTGCAACAACATCCTCATAGTTAGGGCTTGTATCAAAAACCAATGGTTCCTCACCCGTGTCGGCATTGTTACTCAAGAATGCCTCCTTGTCAATGTAATGAACATTAACAAGTCTCTCCATCTAAAAATAACATGAATGCATTTAAGACTTCAATGAGAATTGGTGTTTACCCAAATACATCTTATTATATCCAAATCATATCAACACTAAATTATTGGTCATGTCCACAAAAGTATCACTAATTAACACACACTAAGCAAAGTTAACCCTAATCACTAACTAACCCTAACCCCTAATCTTTCTACTCAACAAACATATATTCCTACTACACACCATGCATAGCACTATATTATCAAAGTTAACCAAGCCATTCACACTAACATAAGGGGGAGAAAACATGAACTAGGGTTCCACCAACATGTATAAAATGCAACCAAAATAACAAGATTTAACAAAAAATAATTGGATGATTTGGGGGAGATTACCAAGAGCAGCAAAGTGATGAAAAGATCCACCTAAGGGATGCACCTTTTGGAGAGGATTTGAGGAGGAGCTTGAGGGGTAGGAAAGAGTATGAGAGCTCCAAGTGTTCTTCAAGCTCGAGTTGTGGATTGGGGAAAGTGTGTGGGGTGGGTCCCACACACTCCCCCGTGGGTTATCCACTTACCAGGGCCAGACGCCAGGGTCTCTGGCGTCTGGCCCCTTTGCCACGTCAGCTGGTCAACGTGCAGGCGGGCAGTGCGGACCAGGGGCCAGATGCCAGGTATCCTGGCGTCTGCTTCGCAACCCAGACGCTAGGGATATTGACGTCACCTAAAAAGGTCAGAAACGAAATTTTTTCCAAAACGAGATCGAATCAGGATTTTGTTAGCCTTATAGGTCATAACAGTGATTTTGTCCGCACAAGAGGGATGCTGCCACTCGGTTCTGGTACAAAACTCTACACACCTTACTGATCACAGGACCATCACGGCATCACATCACTCACCTACGGCCCGGAATGGGGATAAATGAGAGCCGTCAGGCTGACGAAGCTGAGCACGTGCTTCTCTCTCACTCAAGACAAGCCACGGTCAACCTTGTCGGCTCCTGCTCAATACCCGGAACCATCGCGTTCCTTACCTTTATCCTCACTCATTATTATACTCCATCTGGTAATATTCGAGATCCACATACTGTACGGACTTGTCGTCCACGTCCATGGCATGAGAGATTGAGTACATGCTACTACAGCAACTTGGCAACTTGACACGTGAGCCAAGGCCATGTACACTCTTTTTTTTCTTCAAAGCTTCACACTCATGTGTGTGATATATACATGGCTGTAGCTCAGAATTCACCAGTAGAGAGGTAGAACCAGATGACGACTGCCATTGCCATAGCGGCCACCAAAAGTGCATACACTTTCACCACATCCATCTCACTCCTCCTGCTGATGATACCCGTTGCTCTCGCAAAGGGTCACACCAATGGCGGCAGCTACCTCGCCAGAGGTTCCTCGGTGTCCATCGAGGGCGGCACCAAGGCCACCACCACCACCATCCTGGCGTCGCCCAACGGCGCCTTCGCCTGCGGCTTCTACAGGGTGGCCACCAACGCCTACACCTTCTCCATCTGGTTCCGTGGCTCGGCGGCGGCCAAGACCGTCGCGTGGACGGCCAACCGCGACGCGCCGGTGAACGGCAGGGGGTCCAGGCTCGCCTTCCGGAAGGACGGAGCCTTAGCACTGCTCGACTACAATGGCCTGGCCGTCTGGAGCACCAACACGACCGCGACCCGTGCCAGCCGTGCCGAGCTCCTCGACAGCGGCGACCTCGTCGTCGTGGACGCGGACGGCCGGCGCCTCTGGGGGAGCTTTGACTCGCCCACCGACACGCTTCTGCCGACAAAGCTGGTCTCTGCATCTGCCAGGGGTTTGCTCTCCTCAGGGTTGTATACATTCTACTTTGACAATGACAACCAGCTCAAGCTCATCTACAATGGCCCTGAGGTCAGTAGCGTATACTGGCCTGACCCTTTAATCACCCCGCTAGTAAATCACAGGACTACCTATAACAGTAGCCAGTATGGAGTTATTGAGCAGACAGGCCGGTTTGCCGCGAGCGACAACTTTAAGTTTGCAGCTTCTGATCTTGGTGATAAGGTGATGAGGAGGTTGACTCTGGATTACGATGGCAACCTTAGGCTCTACAGCCTGAATGCGACAACCGGCAGCTGGTCAGTCTCTTGGATGGTATTCCGCGGAGTCTGCAATATTCATGGACTCTGCGGCAAAAACAGCCTCTGCAAGTACATACCCAAGCTCCAGTGCTCTTGCCTCAGAGGCTTTGAGGTGGTTGATGCAAGCGACTGGAGCAAAGGGTGCATGCGCAAGGCAAACCTCAGGGCCACCCAGGATTTCTCATTCAGAAAGGTCGCGGGAGCAGATTTCATCGGGTATGACTTGCTCTACTGGGAGCGGGTGACAATTCGGAACTGCAAAGATTTGTGCTTGGACAATGCTAATTGCCAAGCTTTTGGTTACCGTCAGGGAGAAGGCAAATGTTTCACAAAGGTCTATCTTTTTAACGGCAAGAACTTTCCAAACCCTCACACTGACATTTATCTTAAAGTCCCCAAGGGAATGTTGTCTTCGTTAGAATTGGCTTCTACAGTGACCCATGCGTGCAAAGTTCATCAAAAGGAGGCCAACACTTCATCGCTAATGTTCCAAGATGGCCCTTCTAACTTCAAGTTTGGCTACTTCCTTTCTTCTGCATTAACACTGTTTTTCATTGAAGTGGTATTAATCATCGCCGGGTGTTGGGTTGTTCACAGATGGGAGGGAAGACCAGAGATTATAGATGAAGGTTACACGATAATTTCCAGCCAGTTCCGAATATTTAGCTACAGGGAGTTACAGAAGGCAACCAATTGCTTCCAAGAAGAGCTAGGAAGTGGTGGATCAGGAGAAGTTTACAAGGGAGTCCTCGATGATGAAAGGAAGGTCGCAGTGAAGAAGCTAAACGATCTGATCCATGGAGAGCAGGAGTTCAGGTCTGAGATAAGTGTCATAGGCAGAATTTATCATATGAATCTCGTCAGAATTTGGGGTTTTTGTGTCGAGAAGACGCACAGGCTCTTGGTTTCAGAGTTCATTGAGAATGGTTCCTTGGCCGCAGTTCTTTTTGATTACCAGAGTAACTCTCATGTGCTCAAATGGGGCCAAAGGTACAATATTGCACTTGGGGTGGCAAAAGGACTAGCCTATCTCCATCACGAGTGTCTTGAATGGATTGTCCACTGTGATGTCAAACCAGAGAACATATTGTTAGATAAAGACTTTCAGCCCAAGATTGCAGATTTTGGACTGATGAAGCTACAGCAGCGAGGATCTAGCGCACAAATGTTGTCAAAAGTGCATGGGACTAGAGGCTACATTGCACCAGAATGGGCTCTAAATCTTCCGATCAATGGTAAGGCCGATGTTTACAGCTACGGCATGGTACTTCTTGAGTTAGTGAAGGGGGTTCGTCTTTCCAGATGGGTGGTTGAGGGCGAGGAGGAGGTTGAAATGGCTGGTATATGCTCTATTGAAATCCTTAAAGAAAAACTAGCAGGCGAAGACCAGTCATGGCTTCTGGAGTTTGTTGACCACAGACTGGATGGAGAATTCAACCAGTCAGAAGCTACAGTAATGCTTAAGATAGCAATATCATGTGTTCAAGAGGAGAGGAGCAGAAGACCGAGCATGAGCCATGTGGTCGAAACTTTGCTTTCACTTGTGGAGTAATGTTCAGTATTGTATTACTATTGTTACATCTAGCTGATATAAGAATAACATTATGCGGTGTCGCAGCCTTATCCCTGCCATATGTAGCGGCTCTCCAGATTTGTGTCAGTACCTAGTTTCTTAAGAGGGAGTACTGACTACTCCCTCTGTTCCTCAATATTCTGTGATGTTGCAGAAAAATTGCTGCAAGCCTTTCCCTGCCATATCTAGAGACTCTCCGGATTTGTACCAATAACTAGTTTCTTAAGATGGAGTACTATCCAGTAACTAGGAGTACTATGTATTTCATTCTGTCTTTCTGCTTGGATGCTTAGGTCGATATAACAAAACACATCTACTTTCAGTTATTTGAAGAAATAAGCAATCCTAGTGATCTAGATTGATAGCAAACAGAAATGTATCAAATCTAGATGGAGTACCTGATTTATCATGCAGCTGACAGATTAAAGAACAGAATTTAATGGATTACTCAGTACTCACAGCTATAGAACTTATATGATTCAACGGAATCAACAATGACAGGAAGTGTGAAAACAATCACCAGTTCAACCATTCAGAAGCTACAGTAATGCTTAAGATAGCAATATCATGCGTGCAAGGGGACAGGAGCAGAAGACCGAGCATGAGCCATGTGGTCGAAACTCTGCTTTCACTTGTGGAATAATATTCGGTATTGTTCTACCTCTGTAACTTTTTATAAGACGTTTTTAGAGTCTATGACAATGTCAACAACGTCTTATATTAAGTTACAGAGGGAGTATTTACTATTGTTACATCTAGCTGAAGTAAGAGTAATATTGTGTGATGTTGCAGAAAAGTTGCTGCAAGCCTTATCCCTACCATATGTAGCGGCTCTCCGGATTTGTCAGTACCTAGTTTCTTAAGATGGAGCACTAACTGGAAAGTAGTATTTCATTTTGTCTTTCTGTTTGGATGCTTAATTCCATATAACAAAACACATCTACTCTCAGCTATTAGAAGAAATCTTTGATCCTAGTGAGCTAGATTGATAGCAAACAGAATTGTATCGAATCTAACATGAACAGTAGTAGGCTGTATAAATTTATAGTCAGTTTTATTACCTGATTTATCATGCAGCCAACAGATTAAAGAACAAAATTATTAGATTACCCACAGCTATAGAAGTTATATGATTCGAAGGAATCAACAATGACAGGAAGTGTCAAAACAATCACTAGTTCACTCATTGTTGCTGCCAGTGGACTCCGCATAGGCATAGCCACCGAGCAGCGCATTGCCTTGTGTGCGGCGTCGAACGGAGCCTCCATCCCCAACCAAGTACTGCACGGGGTCAAGCACATTCCCTTGCTCCAGCTCATGTACAGAGACAGCAGCCTGAGCACATCGAGGTCCGCTCGTTCGACGCAGAAGCCAGCCGGGAGGGAGAGGATGCGGGAGGAGGCACCGGTCGGCCGTCGAAGCGCGCCGCCGCATGAGGGAGAGGGGAGGAGGAGGTGCTGGTCGGGTCGGAGTCTCGGAGAGGAAGGCGGGCGAGGGCGAAGAGGGTCGGGGACGGGAGGAAGTAGAAGGCCAGCGGGTAGTGGTCGGGCACGGGCAGCGAGCTGGAGGGAGGGACAGGGGAGGAGGGGCGACGCGCACCAACTCGATAGGGTCCCTAGAACTGCAGAAATACTCTATTTTCTTTCGGTTTTTATAATTGATACTAGTACTTTCTTATTTATGAGATGAGAAGTCTATAATGATCTTATAGTACATCGTAAATAATCTCGCACTGATTGTAATGATCTCCCAAATAATTGACATATGTATGGTCATAATGAAGGTAACATAGGTAGTAACATACATGCCATATAAGCAAAGAAGGTGATGTGTCAGGCAATTAATGAAGAGAGAGGCAAATAGAGTAACATAATATGTTACCATCACATAGCGTTTCCCAATGCAAAATGAGTCTACAAAGCAATAAATAAAGATTTATATGTTATCACACTTATGTTACTCTTCACTATGAAGGTAGTAACATAGACTAGTAACATGTGCATGTTACTAGTCTAAGTTACTCCCCACTATGACCAGCCTAAGTCTAACATATGAATGTGTGTCTATTAAAAGATCTGTCTACAGCTCATCTAGATGATGTCACATCTAAGGCTGACCATAGTGGGGGTAACATAAAGTGGTATCATGCACTTCGGACTCACAAACATGATTATGTGGCAAATAATTAAAGAAGAGAGAGAGGGTTATAGTAACATAGGTAGATAATCCCTCCGTTTTTATTTAGTCTGCATATTAGTTTTGGTCAAAGTCAAGCTTTATAAACTTTGACAAAGTTTATAGACAAAAATATTAACATGCACAATAACATATCAGTACCATTAGATTCATTATTGAACGTACTTTTGCATCATATAGATATGTTATCATAAATATTTATATTTTTTCCTATAAACTTGGTCAAACTTTATGAAGTTTGACTTCAGTCAACTCTAATATGCAGAGTAAATAAAAATGGAGAGAGTACCATATCATAATAAATATTATGCTACTATGTGTCATGCATGGCAATAAATGAGACGACTCATGATACTAATCTATGATACTATGCACTATGAATGTAGTATCATACACTAGTATCATATGCACTATACTAGTATATGATACTCCCCACTTTGACCAGTCTAAGTGATGTCATAGGCAAATTGATTGTTTTTCTTGTTTTTTAGAAACTTGTGTTGTGTTTTATTTTGTCCATTTGTTTTGACTGTGTGTTTTCTTCAACGGACAACCAAACCGTAGTTCAAAAAGAAAAAAGAAATCAGGACTCAGGTGGTTATGTAAGCACTAAAGAGCGGTGTAAAACGAACAAACCAGGCGATTTTCTGGAAAACGAACTAGGAATTTCAATGAGAAGCACAAGTGGGCACGTGCTCATGACGATGGAGGTAGGCGATATGGCGACATGACGAGCAACCTAGTTGAATGTTTCAACAATGTGCTCAAGAGTGCTCATTGCCTGTGTTTGCAACTAGGAAAAAAAGGAGTTGGACCCCCTAGTTGTGTGTCGAGGGTGGACCTCCCACTTGGACAAAAAAATCAAGCTCAGTTGCGTGTCGAGGGTGGACTTCCCACATGGACAGAAAAAATCAAGCCTAGTTGCGAGTTGAGGGTGGACTTGCAACTAAGGATAAAAAGGTCAAGGCCTAGTTTCATGCCGCGGTATTGCAACTTGGGCAAAATAGGTTTTCGTCGGTGGCATGTCGAGGAAGGACTTGCAACTGGGACGAAGAAATGTCATCCTAGTTGCAAGTCAAGCGTGGGTTTGAAACAGGAAAAAAAGGTCAAGGCCATTTGCATGTCGAATGTGGACTTGCAACTGGGGTGAACAAATGTCGTTCTAGTTGCAAGTCAAGCGTGGGTTTGAAACAGGAAAAAAAGGCCAAGGCCATTTTGCATGTCGAATGTGGACTTGCAACTACAACAGATAAGAAATGTCGGGCCCAGTTGTCGGTTCAGGGTGAACTTGAAACTGGAAAAAAGGGTCTGGGGCCAGCTGCAAGTTAAGGGTGGGCTTGCAATTGGGACAAAATATGGTCTAGCCCAGTTGCGAGTCAAGGATGAGCTTTCAACTGGGGCAAAAAAAGTCAGCGGGAATAAGAAAATGATAGTACCATATATGAGCCAAGGGTGGACTAGTAACTGGGACAAAGAAAAAAAAACTCGGGCCTAGTTGCGCATAGAGTGTGGATTTGCAACTATGGAAAAAATAATGGCAGGATCTCAAGTGCGAGTTGACAGTGAACTTGTAACTTAGAACAAAAAATAGGTCGAGAAGCAGATGTCAAAAAAAGTCGGGCCCAATTGCTAATCGACGGTGGGCTTGCAACTGAAAAAATAAGTCAGACCCAGTTGAGGGAGTCCTGGATTAGGGGGTATCCGGACAGCCGAACTATATACTTTGGCCGGATTGTTGGACTATGAAGATACAAGATTGAAGACTTCGTCTCGTGTCCGGATGGTACTCTCCTTTGCGTGGAAGGCAAGATTGGCGATTCGGATGTTAGATCTCCTTCTCTGTAACTGAATCTGTGTAACCCTAGCCCCCTCCGGTGTCTATATAAACCGGAGGGTTTAGTCCATAGGACAAGAACAATCAGAATCATAGGCTAGCTTCTAGGGCTTAGCCTCTACGATCTCGTGGTAGATCAACTCTTGTAATACTCATATCATCAAGATCAATCAAGCAGGAAGTAGGGTATTACCTCCATCGAGAGGGCCCAAACCTGGGTAAACATCGTGTCCCCAGCCTCCTGTTACCATTAGCCTTAGACGCACAGTTCGGGACCCCCTACCCGAGATCCGCCGGTTTTGACACCGACATTGGTGCTTTCATTGAGAGTTCCTCTGTGTCGTCGCTGTAAAGGCTCGATGGCTCCTTCAATCATCAACACGGTCCAGGGTGAGACTTTTCTCCCCGGACAGATCTTCGTGTTCGGCGGCTTCGCACTGTGGGCCAATTCGCTTGGCCATCTGGAGCAGATCGACAACTACGCCCCTGGCCATCAGGTCAGATTCGGAAACTTGAATTACACGGTCGACATCCGCGGAAACTTGATCTTCGACGGATCCGGGCCTACGCTGGGAGCGCCGAACGGTCACGACGAGCACGACTAAGATCTGCTGTCGGACAGTATTCGGGATATCACACCTACAGCAGCTCCGGACCTAAATCCGGAGCAGATCACGTCGTCCGAGGATGGGTGGATGGACCCCACCATGGAGGCCGCATACTCATCGGCGTTGGAGCCGAACATAGACTCCACCTCTAAGGAAATCTGTGTCGTCGGACCCCCGGACTTGTTTCCGGCCGCAGGTCCCGGACCGCACGCATCCGTGCCCATCAAAGCTGATTGGGCACCAATCATGGAGTTCACCGCCGCGGATATCTTTCAGCACTCGCCCTTTGGTGACGTGCTAAACTCTTGAAGGTCTCTCTCTTTGTCAGAATACTCTTGGCCGAACTATGTCCGGCTCGAGTGGGATACGGACGACGAAGAAAATCGTGGCCCACCCACCACCCACTTCATAGCCACTGTTGATGACCTAACATACATGCTTGACTTCGACTCCGATGACATCGACGGTATGGACGTCGATGCAGGGGACGATCTGGAACCACCGTCCACGGGGCGCTGGACTGCCACCTCATCATATGACATATACATGGTAGACACGCCTAAGGAGGACAACGGCGACAAAAAGGACACAACAGAGGATAACCCCCCCCGGACAAAAGCCAAAACAACGGCGCAGGCGCCGCTCTAAGTCCAGTCACAGCAAAAATAGCAACAACAGCGCAAGAAAAATTGATACCCCGGTCGACTCCAAAGGCAACAATGACCATAGGGACCCAGTGATGGAGCAGGATGAGCCAGGTCACGCCCAACACAGCCCGGAGCAGATGCCCGATCACAGCGATCTCGAGGGCCGAACTCATCAACCTGCCTCCGGAGACGAGGACAGTCCGGTCGACGATGCATTCATCGTCCCATAAAAACGTTTGGAACAAGATAAACCTCCACAGAAGGCTTATGGCCACTGCGAGGAGCCTAAAGAAGCAGAAGCAAAGGCTTTAGGCCGCGCAGGATACGCTCAACCATAGATGGAATAAAGTGCTAGAAACTGAAGAAAAATATGGTGACGATCGCCATACAAAGAGCTACCCAAAGCCCAAGTTGCTGCCCGAATTCGACGATGAGGCCACAGACCCCATTCCGCCGAAGAAAAATACGGCCAATCGGCTGGACCAACCACCTCATGGCCGCGATAGAGCAGCCACTGACGCCGCACATAAGCCAGCACACAATTTACATGAGCTCTTGGACAAAAAGGCCGGCGCGACCAGGTCCATCTATAGATCTAGAGTCTGGACAACACGGTGGTATTCGATCAGTGTGATTATGGTGTTGCCGGCGCGGGATTATGGTCACCAAAAGTCTGGACAACACGGTGGTATTCGATCAGTCTGATCAACACCGTACACAACAACAGTCGACAACATGCCACGACATGTCCAGATACAGAGGGGCTGCGCACCCTCTGTGTTTCACCGACGAGGTGCTGGATCACGAATTTCCACAGGGATTCAAACCCATGAACATAGAGGCATACGACGGAACGACAGACCCTGGGGTCTGTATTGAGGATTTTATCCTTCACATCCACATGGCTCGTGGGGATGACCTCCATGCCATCAAATACCTTCCCCTCAAGTTGAATGGACCATCTCGGCATTGGTTGAAAAGCCTCCCCGAAAATTCAATCGGAAGTTGGGAGGAACTTGAGGACGCTTTCAGGGCCAATTTTCAATGGACCTATGTCCGACCTCTGGACGCAGACGATTTAAGTCACATAATACAACAGCCCGGAGAGTCAGCCCGTAAGCTTTGGAACAGATTTCTCACTAAGAAGAATCAAATTGTTGACTGTCAGGATGCCAAAGCCCTAGCGGCCTTCAAGCACAGTATCCGGGACGAGTGGCTTGCCAGACACCTCGGCCAAGAAAAGCCGAGGACAATGGCGGCCTTAACAAGCCTTATGACCCGCTTTTGCGTGGGTGAGGACAGCTGGTTGGCCCGTAGAGGCACCAGTGACCCAGGCACATCCGAAATTAGGGATGGCAACGGGAAACCACGGCGCAATAAGAACAAGCATCGAAACAATGAAGAAAGTCTGGACAACACGGTGGTCAACACCAGATTTAGGGGCTCTCGACCCGGTCAAAGAAAGAAGCCATTTAAAGGCAGCAAAGAGGGACCGTCCGGCCTGAACAAAGTCTTGGACAGATTGTGCCAAATTCATGGCACCCCCGAAAAACCTGTGAATCACACTCACAGAGAATGCTGGGTCTTCAAGCAGGCCGACAAGTTAAATGCCGAACACAAGGGAAGGGAAACACCCAGTGAAGACGAGGATGAGCCTCGCCAGCTGAACACTGGGGGACAGAAAAAAATTCCCACCAGAAGTCAAAACAGTAAACATGATCTACGTGACTCACATACCAAAGAGAAAGTGCCAACGCGCGCTCAGAGACGTATACGCAGTAGAGCCCATTGCCCCCAAATTCAACCCCTCGCCGGTCTGCCCGATCACTTTTGATCACAGGGACCACCCGACTAGTATCCGGCGCGGAGGATCGGCTGCCTTGGTGCTCGACCCAATAATCAATGGATTCCATCTCACTCGAGTCCTCATGGACGGCAGCAGTAGTCTTAATCTGATATATCAGGACACCGTCCGCAAGATGGGGATAGACCTATCCAGAATCAACCAAAGTAACACCACCTTTAAAGGAGTGATACCAGGCTTGAGGCCCGCTGCAAGGGCTCCCTCGTATTAGAGGTGACATTCGGTTCTCCCGACAACTTCAGAAGTGAAGAATTACACTTTGACATCGCTCCCTTCCACAACGGTTATCAAGCATTACTCGGAAGAATGGCCTTCGCTTGCTTCAACGCAGTACCAAACTACGCCTACCTTAAACTGAAGATGCCCGGTCCACGTGGTGTCATCACTATTAGCGGAAACACAGAGTGTTCCTTACGTGCGGAAGAGTATGTGGCGGCTCTAGCAGCCGGACACTAAGCGCCCTCTCCCATCAGAATGCATGATCGGTCGTTAAGACCACGGACATGGTTAGACGAGTCTGGTGCACCACCATCGGTAACATCCCAGATAAACCTGAGCTGGGTGCTATACATATACCCCCATAGATGGTACCAGGGGCGGCAAACATATAACAAGGCCTACAATTCGGCTTGGCCTTATTAATATGCCAATATCTCACATTTCTAATATCCATTGAGAATAACCAACTTTTCGCATGCTTACGCCATACTCTTTTACATGAGTTTTTATTTTTACAGACACAATTCATGTGACACCCTTCCAGGATACGGCACAACAGAGACAAAGGCGCAGACATGCAGCAGGGCCCCGCTCAAAGGTTTCTCTTTAGATTAAGCCCCTGTGTAAACCTTCTTTACTGTCTCTTGTTGCTTAACATCCCACGAGTATTCAATACACCCACATGTGATACTGGTGTTATAGGCTTTTCGCCACGACAGATTAATGCACGTACCTGGAAATACAGGGTTCATAATCGAGGGCATTACTCAGCCCAGTATATGTTATAAAGTACCTTCGGGAGTGTTCGGCGTCGCGAGTTTGGCCTTATATGCATCAGCTCTGAATCATGTCTTTGGTCAAATGTTGGGTTTGCCCGGCTCCTGGGTTTGCTACCTTACATTCCGTTCTATCGGCTAAGGCGTCCAAAGGAGAACTACTGCGATTGTGCCCTGGTTATTCCGGATGAGCACCTCAGTAGAGAAAGCCAAAAACTGACTGTCATGATACAGCGAGAGACTGGTCAACCACTTGAGGACTCATCGGAATCTTTGGGATTCCTCCACATTAATGAAGGACTATTTCCCGGTCATGTACATACGCGCCCCTATCCGGATGCACGCGGAGGTACTAGGGGCTACATAGTAGCCCCACCGTCAAACTCCTATGGCTAAGTGAAAGTGTTAAAGCTATATAGTCCGGTTGCCTAGTTCTACGTGCGATCACCTCCTTAATGGACCAAGACGTTGGATCAAGTGTGATCACGCACATTTTCACGAACACCCCCGCATTATGTGCGTGGGGGCTGAAGCCAACGACTGCTAACTTTTAGGTTATATACATACATAAACGGCCGCACAGGAGGCACTATAATACTTTCGGGCGAAAGTATAAACATAGCCTTTATAATTAAAATAGAATTGTTTTTACAATTGAACGACTTGTCACTCGAACATGACACTCTTCGAGCACTGAGCCTCTATTAAACGTGTACCTCCTATGACCTGCTCAAAATAGTGCTTGGCTGGGTCCTGGCTTCCTGCCGGAGTCTGGGTTGCAATGCTGGTAGCCTCCATATCCGCCCAGTATGTTTTAACACGGGCAAGAGCCATCCGCGCACCCTCTATGCACGCTGACCTCTTCATGGCATCGATTCACAATACGGCGCCAAGGAATTGTTGCACTAAACCAAAATAACTGCCCGGCCTTGGTCCCTTCGGCCATAGATGGTCTATTACAGACCTCATTGCAAGACCGGACAACCTATGGAGCTCGACCATAGCGGCCATCCTCTCACTCAATGGCAGCGGGCGCGTTGGAGCACTGAATTGCGACCAGAACAACCTTTCTCGTTCATTATCTTTTTGATCCTTGAAGAACTTGGTCGCATCAGCCGTACTTTTTGCCAGATCCGCATACACGTCTGCAGCGCTCCAAGACTGATCCAGAGGAGCATACCTTGGATCTCCGAACTTCATCCGCAACAAATAGGGGCTTCCAGCCGTGATGTCTCCGGCCCTTCGAAGCTCTTCCCGCGCAACTCTAATTTCAGAGCACGTCTCCTTGGCCGCATCCAGGGCCTTCTTCAGGTCAGCCGACTTCGCCTGACTCTCCTTTTCAAGGAGCTCATAACGACCGGCGGCGTCTCTCAGCTCTACAGCCATTTCGGCTATTTTATCTTTGCTTTGGCAACGAGCAGCCTATTCGGCTCTTAAATCTTCGGCCGCCTTTAGGGCGGCTGCATTGCTTACCCTGGCTTGTTCCTTGGCTAGGGCAAGTTCCGCCCTCAGGGCCTCCATGGCAGCAGCTCCACCTGCAGCCATAGCATATCATATTAGCATTATGCTCCTCTTAATATTTGCTAACAAATGAGAAAAGGAGCACATACTCTGTGACTCGCCAAGTCGCTTGTTCATAGGCATGATGTCAGCATCCACCACATCAATATGTCGCCTTAGTTCAGGGAATTCAGCAGTCCGGTCTACCGCCGGACCCTTAGCCATCTGCGCATAAATACAACACAATTACTACTTGGGAGTGTGATCCTCCGTTTGCCGCCTAGGGCTGGCAACCAGAGTCTTAGGGGCCACTATCTATACGGAGCACACCTAGCGTGTGCGGTACAACCGAAAGAGTACATATTTCATTGCGTACCTCAAAGCCTCTGAGTAGGCTCGTAAAAGCTTCATTCAACCCGCTTTTGGCGGATGAAATCTTCTCAAACACCGTACCCATTAACATACGTTGATCCTCTGAAGAGCAGCTTGCTCCAGAAGGCCCGTCAGTGTGTCCGGCGGAGTGCCGGACTGTCCCGAACCTTTCCCATTGCCTTCTGTGGGAGCCGAACACTCTGGGCTTCGGGTGGCCGAAGTATTAGCTTGCGGCCTTGACGGATCTGAAATCCTCTGTGACGACACCTCGGGGTCGCCCGCCCCATGGGGCGGAGAGGTAGGTGAGGTTTCACTCTCCATCATCTCTGGAAGAAGATCCCCCAAAGATGAACTCTGTTGAGAAGAGCTACTAGCCGGACTGCAAAAGACAGATCCTGGTTTATGTTCTCGGGGGAAAAAGCAGTACATATTTACCACAATTAACTCACAGCTCGGTGGAGGGCTGGCCCGTTTGCGGGCATTGTGCGGTGAGGACGCCCTCTGGGGCGGGGCTCCCTGGCGATGGCTTCTTCCCTAGCTTGGACGCCTTCGCTTCCATATCTTCGGAGGCAACCCTTTCTTCCCACGGGACGAGGGAACTTGAGACTCACCTCCCCGATCGTCCCCCTCCATGGAGATATTAATTCCCCCAGTTTGGATGTACAATGTATGAAGCCCGCTTTCAGCTTCTTTGCTCCTCCCTTCATCTTTTCCCGATGGCACTTGATTGGGTGCGTGTTTCAGCATCCGGGTTAGTACTTGGTTCGGCAAGCCTTCGGGAAGAGGGGCCGGACACCTGATCCTCTCCGCCTTCTTTAGCCAATCCTGGCCGTGGATAGTTTTCAGAATAAAGTTATGATAATCATGAATAGAGTGTTCGGTGGCAAAAATACTTACTTGGGTGTCTGGACGATTGCAGTTCAAACCCACATCCTCGGTGGTGTCTGGACACTTCACGCGTGGTCCGAAGAATAACTTATACATCCCTTCGAGCGTCATGCCTAAGAAGTGCTGAATAGTCCGCGGTCCTTCTGGGTTGAACTCCCACATCCGGAGAGGTCGACGTTTGCACGGCAGGACCCAACGGACTAGCATTACCTAAATTACTTTGATGAGGCTGATATCGCCCTCAAGAAGTTCCCGAATGCAGCTCTGCAGTGTTGTTATGTCACTAGCGGGTCCCCAGGCCAGTCCCTCATTGACCCAGGACGCCATTTGAGGTGGAGGGCCCGAGCGGAAGGCAGGGGCGGCCGCCCACCTTGTGCCTCGAGGAGCTGTGATATAGAACCACCTCCGTTGCCATAAATTAGACACCTCCGGGAAAGAACCTTCTGGCCATGGGGCATCGGTGCTTTTGCTTATTACAGCGCCTCCACACTCCGTGTGTCGCCCATGGATCACCTTCGGCTTTACATTGAAGGTCTTGAGCCATAAGCCGAAGTGTGGGGTGATGTGGAGGAAGGCTTCGCACACGACGATAAATGACGAGATGTGAAGGATGGAATCCGAAGCTAGATCATGAAAATCTAGTCCGTAATAGAACATGAGCCCTCTCACGAAGGGATCAAGACTAAAGCCTAAGCCTCGGAGTAAGTGGGAAACAAACACAACGCTCTCGTTAGGTTCAGGAGAAGGGATGACCTGCCCTGGAGCAGGGAGCCTGTGCTTGATGTCGGCGGTCAGATATCTAGCCTCCCTGAGCTTCGCAATGTCCTCCTCTGTGACGGAGGAGGCCATCCACCGGCCTCAAAGGTTGGATCCGGACATGATTTAAAATCCAAAGTACCTAAGCTTGAGCTTCGGGTGTTGGAACTCGAGGTGCAGAAAGGCACAAGTGTGGTAAGAAAGGGATAGGCCTCGAGCCCTCTATAAAGGGGGTGAATATCAAGCGTCCTCAGCATAACCGTTTGGGACTTGCTTAAAAACACGGAGTCATGCCAACAGGCGTAGTTGGGTTACCCGCACCCGTATTGATGAGAATCCCGCGATAAGGGAGACACAATCTCTGCTTTGACAAGGCGTGCCAATAAAATCGCCTTGTAGCGTGTGTCGTGGCAGGCTGAGAAAAATGGTTTGTCTTAAACCAGGCCACGGCGTGAGGACACACTGTGAAAAATTGTCAGCAGATTAGATTTGTAAAGTATTGTGCTCTCTACGGTGTTGCGTGGAAATTACTTTGCAGAGCCGATCAGGATCCTTGTGTTCAAAATCTTCTACGGAGTATTCGGAGATGGAACCCGCCTTGCAATGCCGAAGACAATCTGCGCGCCGGACTCATCGTCATTGAAGCCTGGTTCAGGGGCTACTGAGGGAGTCCTAGATTAGGGGGTATCCGTACAGCCGGACTATATACTTTGGCCGTACTGTTGGACTATGAAGATACAAGATTGAAGACTTCGTCCCGTGTCCGGATGGGACTCTCCTTTGCATGGAAGGCAAGCTTGGTGATTCAGATGTTAGATCTCCTTCTCTGTAACCGACTCTGTGTAACCCTAGCCCCCTCCGGTGTCTATATAAACCGAAGGGTTTAGTCCGTAGGACAAGAACAATCATAATCATAGGCTAGCTTCTAGTGCTTAGCCTCTACGATCTCGTGGTAGATCAACTCTTGTAATACTCATATCATCAAGATCAATCAAGCAGGAAGTAGGGTATTACCTCCATCGAGAGGGCCCGAACCTGGGTAAACATCGTGTCCCCAGCCTCCTGTTACCATTAGCCTTAGACGCACAGTTCGGGACCCCCTACCCGAGATCCGCTGGTTTTGACACCGACACCAGTTGCGAGTCAAGGATGGGCTTGGTGAAGGAAATATGCCCTAGAGGCAATAATAAAGTTATTATTTATTTCCTTATTTCATGATAAATGTTTATTATTCATGCTAGAATTGTATTAACCGGAAACATAATACATGTGTGAATATATAGACAAACATAGTGTCACTAGTATGCCTCTACTTGACTAGCTCGTTAATCAAAGATGGTTGAGTTTCCTAGCCATAGACATGAGTTGTCATTTTATTAATGGGATCACATCATTAGGAGAATGATGTGATTGACTTGACCCATTCTGTTAGCTTAGCACTTGATCATTTAGTATGTTGCTATTGCTTTCTTCATGGCTTATACATGTTCCTATGACTATGAGATTATGCAACTCCCGTTTACCGGAGGAGCACTGTGTGTACTATCAAACATCACAACATAACTGGGTGATTATAAAGGTGCTCTATAGGTGTCTTCGAAGGTACTTGTTGAGTTGGCGTATTTTGAGATTAGGATTTGTCACTCCGATTATCGGAGAGGTATCTCTGGGCCCTCTCGGTAATGCTCATCACTATAAGCCTTGCAAGCAATGTAACTAATGAGTTAGTTGTGGGATGATGCATTACGGAACAAGTAAAGAGACTTGCCGGTAACGAGATTGAGCTAGGTATTGAGATACCGCCGATCGAATCTCGGGCAAGTAACATACCGATGACAAAGGGAACAACGTATGTTGTTATGCGGTTTGACCGATAAAGATCTTCGTAGAATATGTAGGAGCCAATATGAGCATCCAGGTTCCGCTATTGGTTATTGACCGGAGATGTGTCTCGGTCGTTGAGGGAGTCCTGGATTAGGGGGTATCCAGACGGCCGGACTATATACTTTGGCCGGACTGTTGGATTATGAAGATACAAGATTGAAGACTTCGTCCCGTGTCCGGATGGACTCTCCTTTGCGTGGAAGGCAAGCTTGGCGATTAGGATGTTAGATCTCCTTCTCTGTAACCGACTCTGTGTAACCCTAGCCCCCTCCCATGTCTATATAAACCGGAGGGTTTAGTCCATAGGACAGGACAACAATCATAATCATAGGCTAGCTTCTAGGGTTTAGCCTCTACAATCTCGTGGTAGATCAACTCTTGTAATACTCATATCATCAAGATCAATCATGCAGGAAGTAGGGTATTACCTCCATCGAGAGGGCCTGAACTTGGGTAAACATCGTGTCCCCAGCCTCCTATTATCATTAGCCTTAGACGCATAGTTCGGGACCCCCTACCCGAGATCCGCCGGTTTTGACACCGACATCGGTGCTTTCATTGAGAGTTCCTCTATGTCGTCGCGACTAGGCTTGATGGCTCCTTCAATCATCAACAACGATACAGTCCAGGGTGAGACTTTTCTCCCCGAACAGATCTTCGTATTCGGTGGCTTCACACTGCGGGCCAACTCGCTTGGCCATCTGGAGCAGATCGACAGCTACGCCCCTGGCCATCAGGTTAGGTTCAGAAACTTGAACTACACAACCGACATCCACGGAGACTTGATCTTCGACGGGTTCGGGCCCGCGCCAGGAGCACCGAACAATCACGACGAGCACGACTTAGATCCGCCGTCGAACAGTATTCGAAGTATCGCACCTGTAGCAGCTCCGGACTTCAATCTGGAGCAGATCGTGCCATCCGAGAACGGGAGGATGGACCCCGCCACAAAGGCCGCACACTCATCGGCGTTGGAGCCGAACATAGACTCCACCTCTAAGGAAATCTGTGTCACCAGACCCCCGGACTTGTCTCTGGTCGTTGGATCCGAACCGCACGCATCCGTACCCATCGAATCTGATTGGGCACCGATCATGGAGTTCACCGCTGCAGATATCTTTCAGCACTCACCCTTCGGTGACGTGCTAAATTCATTAAGGTCTCTCTCTTTGTCAGGAGACTCTTGGCCGAACTATGTCCGGCTCGAGTGGGATGCGGATGGCAAAGAAATTCGTTACCCACCCACCACCCACTTAATAGCCACTGTCGATGACTTAACCGACGTGCTCAACTTCGACTCCAACGACATCGATAGTCTGGACGATGATGCAGGAGAAGAACAGGAACCACCGCCCACAGGGCACTGGACAACCACCTCTTCATATGATATATATATGGTGGACACCCCCAAAGAAAACAATGGCGATGAGGCAATAGAGGATAACCCCTTAAGGAAGTAATCAAAGCATGGGCGTCATCAGCGCCGCTCTAAGCCCCGCCATAGCAATACCGGCACAGGAGACGATAGCAATCCGGATGGTGCCAACGACGAATACAATCCTGACCAGCCTAACTTCGAGCAGGCCGAATAGGAAGACGGGCAAGCTAGCCCAGATGAACAGGCAACGAACGGAGAATTGGAGGATGACAATTATATGCCTCCCTCCGAAGACGAGGTGAGCCTCGGCGACGATGAATTTAGCGTGCCTGAGGATCCCGTCGAGCAGGAGCGCATCAAGCGCCGGCTTATAGCCACTGCAAGAAGGCTGAAGAAAAAGCAGCAGCAACTTCAAGATGATCAAGATATGCTAACAGATAGATGGACTGAGGTCCTGGCAGCCGAGGAATACGGGCTCGAGCGCCCAACCAAAGGTTACCCAAAGCACAAGTTGCTACCTCAACTCGAGGAGACACTAGAGCCTACACTACCAGCGCAGGACGAGGCTGACCGGCCACCTCGTGGCCAAGACAAAGCGGCGTATCATCCCAAACACCAGCCCGCACCCCGACGCCAATACACTATGGCCCGGGGCAATACACAGGACCTACAAGACATACTGGAAAACAAAGCAGGACATCCAAGATTGATCTACGGATCGTGGGGGCGCGCCACAATGCGTGATGATGACCCTCATGCTGGATACACTAACAACAAGTCCGGCCGGGCCAAACACAGCTGACCAGACTTATTCGAACTGCGTCATGACATAGCCCGGCATAGAGGCGCCGCACACCCCCTCTGCTTCACTGATGAAGTAATGGATCATGAGTTCCTGGAAGGGTTTAAACCTGTAAACATCGAATCATATGATGGCACAACAGGCCCTGTAGTATGGAATGAAGATTTCCTTCTCCACATTCACATGTCCCGCGGTGATGATCTACATGCCATCAAGTATGTTCCTCTTAAGCTCAAAGGACCGGCCCGACATTGGCTGAAAATCCTGCCGGCGAACTCCATTGGGAGTTGGGAAAACCTGGAGGATGCATTCCTCGACAACTTCCAAGGCACTTACGTGCGACCACCGGACGCTGATGACATAAGTCACATAACCCAACAACCCGGAGAGTCAGCCAGGAAATTCTGGACTCGGTTCCTAACTAAAAAGAACCAATTTGTCGACTGTCCGGATGCCGAAGCCCTAGCAGCCTTTAAGCATAATATCCGCGACGAGTGGCTCGCCCGACACCTTGGCCAAGAGAAGCCAAAGTCCATGGCAGCCCTCACGACACTCATGACCTGCTTTTGCGCGGGCAAGGACAGCTGGCTGGCTCGTAGCAGCACCACGCCAAGAAACTCCGACACTTCAGATATCCGCGATAGCAACGGCAAGCCACGGCGCAACAAACATAAGCGTCGGAATAATGGCGACAACACCAAAGACACGGCAGTCAATACCGGATTCAGCGGCTCCAAGTCCAGCCAGCAGAAAAAGCCATTCAAAAGAAACAATCCGGGATCGTCCAGTCTGGACCGCATACTCGACCGCTCGTGTCAAATTCACGGCACCCCTGACAAACCAGCCAACCACACTAACAGAGAATGCTGGGTGTTTAAACAGGCCGGCAAGTTGAATGCCAAAAACAAGGACAAGGGGCTGCATAGCAAGGTCGACGAGGAGCCCCGGCGGCCGAACACAGGGGAACAAAATAATTTTCCTCCCCAAGTGAAAACGGTAAAACATGATCTACGCCACCCACATTCCCAAGCGGGAACGGAAGCATGCACTAAGAGACGTCTATGCGATGGAGCCCGTCGCCCCAAAGTTCAACCCATGGTCATCCTGCCCGATCACCTTTGACAGGGACCATCCTACCAGTATCCGTCATGGCGGTTCAGCCACATTGGTCCTCGACCCAATCATCAACGGATTCCACCTCACGCGAGTCCTCATGGACGGTGGCATCAGACTGAACCTGCTTTATCAGGACACAGTGTGCAAAATGGGTATCAATTCCTCAAGGATCAAACCCACCAAAACCACCTTTAAAGGTGTAATCCCAGGTGTAGAGGCCTATTGTACGGGCTCAATAACACTGGAAGTGGTCTTCGGATCTCCGGACAACTTCCGGAGCAAGGTGTTAATCTTCGATATCGTCCCTTTCCGTAGTGGCTATCATGCACTACTCGGACGAACCGCATTTGCTCGATTCAATGCGGTACCACACTATGCATACCTCAAACTCAAGATGCCCAGACCTCGCGGGGTTATAACAGTCAATGGGAACACAGACCACTCTCTCCGTACGGAGGAGCACACTGCGGCCCACGCAGCAGAAGTACAAAGCAGCCTTCTTCAGCAGACCGTCAACTCGGCGATAAAAACCCCGGACATTGTTAAGCGAGTCCGGAGTACTCTGCAACAGGATCGTCCGGCACGACTAGAGCTCGACTAGCAATTCGGCTTCCGTCCTAGTCCCATTCAAGCGGATCTTGTGCCGCGCGTACACAATTACGCACTGAAAATACCATGGGCATAGGCGGAGGCACGGCGGTGATGCAGTCCACAGTGCGGCTCAACTGTCATGAGACCCGCATACCTTTATTATCTTCTTTCTTTTCAGGACCCTACTTTCGGGCAGCCCCTTCAGAGAACCTGATTATCAGACTCATCACGGGAAGGAAAAAGCAAGGAGGCAAGAGGCTTTGCGCACAAGGGAATACCCATATGGTCTCTGTTAATGATCGTTATACCTGTTTTACATACCCACACGCAGCCTGCCCTTGGATAGGACATGTCAAATAGTCCTATTTGTGCTTATCGCATTACTTGTACACATACGCTTTGACGTATTATTCAAATAACAATGGGAAACAATATACAACATCAGCTTATTATTATTCTCTTTATATTTTCCCTTGACTGCTATTGCACCCGTACACTTTGGTACGTTCAGTTCGCCAGGGGCTTTATTGTGCCCCATAACACGGCAAGAAAAGTCCGAACACTTTCGACAGTGCGGCACCCCGAACTTATAGCATTATATGCATCAACTCCGAATCATGTCTTGGGTCAATAGTTGGGTTTTCCCGGCTCCCTTGTTTTGGTACCTTACGTTCTGTTATATCGGCTAAGGTAGCGCAGGGAGAACTACTGCGATTGTGTCCCGGTTCTTCCGGACGAGCACCTCAGTAGAGAAAGCCGAAAACTGACTGTCATGATGCGGCGAGAGCTGGTCGATGTTCGAGAGGTCCTAAATCCTTAAAGATTTTTTGCCGCTTTAGGCGAGGAATTGGCCTTGTCCGATTTAGGTGTGTATAGCGCCCCAAGTTCGGCCATCCGAATACTAGGGGCTTCGCTGAAATTTAAAATTGTAGACTTCTATGGCTAAGTGAGAGTTATAAAGCCGCATAGTCCGATTGCCTTGTTCTCTACGCTAAACACCTCCTTAAAGGACCAATTTTTTTTATAAAGAGTGTTTGGGTTTTCCACGAACACCCCAGTACTAGTTACACGGGGGCGGAAGCCGACGATTGGCCTACTATCAGAATTTTATAAACAGCCACACATAAGGTAATTTTTAAATCAAAAAGCGTTATATAGCACACATGAACTCGCTTTCATATTACAGAACGACATGAGTACATTCACTCAAAAATTATATCCTTGGCACATTCATTAGCCACAAGGCGCTAGTTACACGGGGGCGGAAGCCGACGACTGGCCTACTTTCAGAATTTTATAAATGTCCAGACAGAAGGTAATTTTTAAATCAAAAAGTGTTATATAGCGCACACGAACTCGTTTTCATATTACAGAACGACATGAGTACATTCACTCAAAAATTATATCCTTGGCACATTCATTAGCCACAAAGCGGGCGCCTTTCATAACACCATCATAATACTTCTCGGGGTGGCGATGCGCCTTGCCCTCCGATGGACCCTCCGTCACCAGCTTCTCTGCATCCATTTTGGCCCAATGCATTTTCGCGCGGGCAAAGGCCCGGCGGGCACCCTCAATACAGACGGATTGCTTAATAACTTCAAGCCACAGACAGGCATTTACCATCCGCTTTATAAGGCCAAAGTAGGTGTCGGGCAGGGGCTCGCCACGCCACAGCCGGACTATGAAGTCCTTCATGACCAGTTCGGCCGCCTTGTGGAGTTCGACCAATTGCTTCAGTTGGTCACTCAAGGGCATCGGATGTTCAGCCCCAGCATACTAGGACCAGAACAACTTCTCTGTTGAGCTCCCCACTTCAGCATGGTAGAACTCCGTGGCATCCGATATGCTGCGTGGTAGATCTGCGAATGCCCCTGGAGAACTCTGAATTCGGTTAAGTAAGAGAAATGTCTCCTCCACATGCTTACTCTGCATAATGAATGCCTTACCCGCCGCTATCTTCTTGGCTGCCTGAATTTCCTGGAGGGCCTTCTGGGCTTCAGCCTTGGCGTCTCTCGCGCTCTGGAGGGCCTTCGCAAGCTCGGACTCTTGCGTCTTGAAGTCATGCTCCAAGGACTCAAATTTTTTGCCGAAGTCCTGGAGCTCTTGATGTACCTCACTCACCCAAGCATCCTGTTTCTCACGCTCGGTGCGCTCCTGGGCCTCCTTGTCTTCGGCCTCAGACAACGCTTTCTTCAGGGCCGCCACTTCGGTCGTGGCCCCTATTAAAAATCATGATGCTTCTGTTAGCATCACCAATTTTTATTTTTTCCTTTTTATGACACACGGACGGGGTATCACTTACCTTTGTTCTCTTCGAGCTGCCTCTTCATGAGGCTAAGCTCTTCTTCGACCTGCCTTAGGTCCCGCTTGAGTTCGGCGACCTCCGCAGTACGGGCGGCAGCGGCCAGCAGCAATGCCAGCTTATTCACATAGACATTTACTATTAGACTCCTGCAGATAAAAATTGACCCCCCGTCTGGCTTTTCTTTCCGAAGACCAAACAGAGTATCAGGGGCTACTGTCTATCAGGTGATATTTTCTTACACTTTTGATTACTTACCTCAAAGCCTGTTAGAAGGCTGGCGCAGGCTTTGTTTAATCCGCTTTTGGCGGACCGAACCTTCTCAATCACCGTACTCATAAGAGTACGGTGCTCTTCGTCAATGGAAGCGCTGCGAAGCACTTCCAGCAAATTATCCGATGCCTCCGGCTGGACGGAGGTCATCGGCATGGTCGGCTCGCCCTCCTTAGCGAGGGGCAGCCCACGCGAATCCGTAACCATTGGAGGTTCCAGTGCATTATCTGGCTGGAAGCCAGACTTGTTGTGGCTCCCATCAGCATAGTCGATGGGGATTTTAACCCCCATTTGCCCGGTGTCTGGGATTTCTCCTTGGGGCATCTCCAGAAACCTCACCCCCTGCTCTGGTATCCTCTGGGACAACACCTCGGTGTCGTCCACGGGCCGTGGTGAGGTGGCCGTCGGGAGTGAATAGCTATTCATCTCCGATTCACTCAGGGACCCATCTGACGAGGATACCTCAAGGTGGGACCTAGCTAGACTGCATATGCGTGTTTGGCGTTATGACAAGCAAAAAAGCAAAAACATACCGGAAGTATTAGTGTCCGGATACTTACGACTTCGCTCGGGGCTTGCTCCTAGGCAACCACTCGTCATCGCTGTAGGCGGTTGTTGTGGATTGGTCTGGAGGGAGCGTCCTTCCCTTCTTGGACCCTTCGGCCTCCCCAGATGGGGCGGCCTTCCTTTTCTTCTCCTCCCTGGTCGGGGGAGGCATTTCCTCTTCCTCCTCCTCGTCTTTGTTGGAGGAGTATGCCTCGGCGTCTTCGGACAGGGCGTCCGATGTGGCCTTGCGCCGGAGACCTTTCCTGGTCCCCGTAGCCTCCTTCTTGGCCTTCTTCTCCGGCACCTTGTAAGGTGCCGGAACTAGCATCTCCGTCAGGAGCACGGTTGCCGGATCTTCAGGCAGCGGAGCCGGACAGTCGATCTGCTCCACCGTCGCCACATATACCTGTTTTGTCAGCATGGTGGCTTAAAATCCTCCCATAAATGTACTAGGAAAGGCACATCTTGTGATATTTAGAGAACTTACCGGAGTGGTGGGGCGCTTTGCGCTGAGTCTGCGGTCCTCGAAAGTGGGAGGTGGTACTTCGGCGGCTTTGAACAGCACCTTCCAGACGTCTTCATGCGTCGTGTCGAAGAGCTCTCGCAGCGTCTGGTGTTCGGCCGAATCGAACTCCCACATATTGAACGCCCTTCTTTGACATGGGAGGATCCGGTGGAAGAGCATGACCTGGACCACGTTGACAAGCTTGATCTTCTTGTCTATCATATTTTTGATGCAGCTCTGGAGTCCGGTCATCTCCACAGGGGCAACCCAGGCCAAACCCTTCTTTTCCCAGGAGGTGAGCCGCATGGAAATGCCGGATCGAAATGCGGGGGCCGCCGCCCAGTTGGCATCGTGCGGCTTGGTGATGTAGAACCACCTCGATTGCCACCCCTTCACGGTCTCCATGAAGGAGCCTTCAATCCAGGTAACATTGGGCATCTTGCCCACCATGACGCCTCCGCATTCTGCTTGCTGGCCGCTCACTATCTTCGGCTTCATGTTGAAGATCTTTAGCCATAGACTGAAGTGGGGCTTGATGCGGAGGAAGGCCTCGCACATGAAGATAAACCTCGAGATGTTGAGGAAGAAATTTGGGGCCAGTTCATGAAAATCTAACCCATCGTAGAACATGAGCCCGCGGACAAATGGGTGAAGTGGAAATCCCAGTCCATGAACAAAATGAGAGAGAAATACTACTCTTTCTCGAGATTTCGGAGTAGGGACGGCCTGCCCCTTCGCCGGAAGCCTGTGCGCGATGTTTGCGGCCAGGTATCCGGCCTCCCGAAGCTTCGTAATGTTCTCCTCCGTAACGTAGGAGGCCATCCACTTACCTTCCGCTCCAGACATGTCATGAATGGCTTTACGGAGAAGGGGAGAACTTGGGTGCTGGAGCTCGAGGGTGCGAGAATGGATGAATAAAGGAGGAAGAAGGTGTGGGTGAAAACGGGGATCCTTATCTCTTTATAAAGGCGGTAAAAACTGTGCACCTCCCCACTTGCCTGTTAAAATCACTTATTTTCCAAGTGCCACGATTGATGGCATGGTTGGGTTACCCATACCGATATTGATGAGAATCCCGCGATAAGGGGACACGATCTCTGCTTTGACAAGACGTGCCAAGGAAACCACCTCGCAATATGTGTTGGAAATATGCCCTAGAGGCAATAACAGAAGGATTATTATTATATTTCCTTGTTCATGATAATTGTCTTTTATTCATGCTATAATTGTGTTATCCAGAAATCGTAATACACGTGTGAATACATAGACCACAATATGTCCCTAGTGAGCCTCTAGTTGACTAGCTCGTTGATCAACAGATAGTCATGGTTTCCTGACTATGGACATTGGATGTCGTTGATAACGGGATCACATCATTAGGAGAATGATGTGATGGAAAAGACCCAATCCTAAGCATAGCACAAGATCGTGTAGTTCATTTGCTATAGCTTTTCCAATGTCAAGTATCTTTTCCTTAGACCATGAGATTGTGTAACTCCCGGATACCGTAGGAGTGCTTTGGGTGTACCAAACGTCACAATGTAACTGGGTGACTATAAAGGTATACTATGGGTATCTCCGAAAGTGTCTGTTGGGTTGACACGAATCGAGACTGGGATTTGTCACTCCGTATGACGGAGAGGTATCTCTGGGCCCACTCGTAATGCATCATCATAATGAGCTCAAAGTGACCAAGTGTCTGGTCACGGGATCATACATTACGGTACGAGTAAAGTGACTTGCCGGTAACGAGATTGAACGAGGTATTGGGATACCGACCATCGAATCTCGGGCAAGTAACGTACTGATTGACAAAGGGAATTGTATACAGGGTTGCTTGAATCCTCGACATCATGGTTCATCCGATGAGATCATCAAGGAGCATGTGGGAGCCAACATGGGTATCCAGATCCCACTATTGGTTATTGAACGGAGAGCCGTCTCGGTCATGTCTACGTGTCTCCCGAACCCGTAGGGTCTACACACTTAAGGTTCGGTGATGCTAGGGTTGTAGAGATATTTGTATGTAGCAAAACGAAAGTTGTTCGGAGTCCCGGATGAGATCCCGGACGTCACGAGGAGTTTTGGAATGGTCCGGAGGTAAAGAATTATATATGGGAAGTTGAGTTTTGGCCATCGGGAAAGTTTCGGGGGTCACCAGTATTGTACCGGGACCATCGGAAATGTCCCGGGGGTCCACCGGGTGGGGCCACCCATCCCGGAGGGCCCCATGGGCTGAAGTGGGAGGGGAACCAGCCCCTGGTGGGCTGGTGCGCCCCCCCCTTGGGCCCCCCTGCGCCTAGGGTTGGGAACCCTAGGGGAGGGGGCGCCTCCACTTGCCTTGGGGGGCAAGGCACCCCCTTGGCCGCCCCCCCTAGGAGATCCCATCTCCTAGGTCCGGCGCCCCCCCTTGGGTCCCTATATAAAGAGGGGGAGGGAGGGCAGCCGCACCCTTGCACTTGGCGCCTCTCTTCCCCCTTGCTACACCTCTCCCTCGCGCAGACGCTTGGCAAAGCCCTGCGGGATCCCTGCTGCATCCACCACCACGGCGTCGTGCTGCTGAATCTTGATCAACCTCTCCTTTCCCCTTGCTGGATCAAGAAGGAGGAGACGTCACACTGACCGTACATGTGTTGAACGTAGAGGTGCCGTCCGTTCGGCGCTAGGATCTCCGATGATTTGGATCACGACGAGTATGACTCCCTCAACCCCGTTCTCTTGAACGCTTCCGCTCGATCTACAAGGGTATTTAGATGCACTCCTCTCTCTTGTTGCTAGATGAACTCATAGATAGATCTTGGTGAAACCATAGAAATTTTTTATTTTCTGCAACGTTCCCCAACAGTGGCATCATGAGCTAGGTCTATGCGTAGTTCTCTTTGCACGAGTAGAACACAAATCTGTTGTGGGCGTAGATGTTGTGAACTTTCTTGCCACTACTAGTCTTATTTTTCTTCAGCGGTATTGTGGGATGAAGTGGCCCGGACCGACCTTACACGTACGCTTACGTGAGACAGGTTCCACCGACTGACATGCACTAGTTGCATAAGGTGGCTAGCGGGTGTCTGTCTCTCCCACTTTAGTTGGAGCGGATTCGATAAAAAGGGTCCTTATGACGGGTAAATAGAAGTTGACAAATCACGTTGTGGCTTTTTCGTAGGTAAGAAAACGTTCTTGCTAGAACCCTATTGCAGCCACGTAAAAGATGCAACAACAATTAGAGGACGTCTAACTTGTTTTTGCAGCAATTGTTTTGTGATGTGATATGGCCAAAAGTTGTGATGAATGATGAATGGTATATTGTGATGTATGAGATCATGTTCTTGTAATAGGAATCACGACTTGCATGTCGATGAGTATGACAACCGGCAGGAGCCATAGGAGTTGTCTTAATTATTGTATGACCTGCGTGTCAATGATTTAACGCCATGTAATTAATTTACTTTATTGCTAAACCGTTAGCCATAATAGTAGAAGTAATAGTTGGCGAGCAACTTCATGGAGACACGATGATGGAGATCATGATGATGGAGATCACGGTGTCATGCCGGTGACGAAGATGATCATGGAGCCCCGAAGATGGAGATCAAAGGAGCTATATGATATTGGCCATATCATGGAGACACGATTGCATGTGATGTTTATCATGTTTTTGCATCTTGTTTACTTAGAACGACGGTAGTAAATAAGATGATCCCTCATAATAATTTCAAGAAAGTGTTCCCCCTAATTGTGCACCGTTGCGACAGTTTGTTGTTTCAAAGCACCACGTGATGATCGGGTGTGATAGATTCTAACATTCACATACAAAGGTGTAAGACAGATTTACACATGCAAAACACTTAGGTTAACTTGACGAGCCTAGCATGTATAGACATGGCCTCGGAACACAGAGACCGAAAGGTCGAACATGAGTCGTATGGAAGATACGATCAACATGGAGATGTTCACCGATGATGACTAGTCCGTCTCACGTGATAATCGGACACGACCTAGTCGACTCGGATCATGTAACACTTAGATGACTAGAGGGATGTCTAATCTGAGTGGGAGTTCATTAAATAATTTGATTAGATGAACTTAATTATCATGAACTTAGTCTAAAATCTTTGCAAAAAAAATGTCTTGTAGATCAAATGGCCAATGCTCATGTCAACATGAACTTTAATGCGTTCCTAGAGAAAACCAAGCTGAAAGATGATGGCAGCAACTATACGGACTGGGTCCGAAAGCTGAGGATCATCCTCATAGCTGCCAAGAAAGCATATGTCCTAGAAGGACCACCAGGTGAAGCACCCATCCCAGAGAACCAAGACGTTATGAATGCTGGGAAGTCACGTGCTGATGATTACTCCCTCGTTCAGTGCGGCATGCTTTACAGCTTAGAACCGGGGCTCCAAAAGCGTTTTGAGCAACACGGAGCATATGAGATGTTCGAGGAGCTGAAAATGGTTTTCCAAGCTCATGCCCGGGTCGAGAGATATGAAGTCTCCGACAAGTTCTATAGTTGTAAGATGGAGGAAAATAGTTCTGTCAGTGAGCACATACTCAAAATGTCTGGGTTGCACAACCGCCTGTCCCAGCTGGACATTAACCTCCCGGACGAGGCGGTCACTGACAGAATCCTTCAGTCGCTCCCACCAAGCTACAAGAGCTTTGTGATGAACTACAATATGCAGGGGATGGCGAAAACTATTCCTAAAGTATTTTCAATGCTGAAGTCAGCAGAGGTAGAAATTAAAAAGGAACATCAAGTGTTGATGGTCAATAAAACCACCAAGTTCAAGAAAGGCAAGGGTAAGAAGAACTTCAAGAAGGACGACAAGGATGTCGCCGCGCCCGATAAGCCAGTTGTCGGGAAGAAGTCAAAGATCGGACCCAAGCCTGAGACTGAGTGCTTTTATTGCAAAGGGAAGGGTCACTGGAAGCGGAACTGCCCCAAATACTTAGCGGACAAGAAGGACGGCAACACTAAAGGTATATGTGATATACATGTAATTGATGTGTACCTTACCAGTGCTCGTAGTAGCTCCTGGGTATTTGATACCGGTGCCATTGCTCATATTTGTAACTCCAAGCAGGAGCTGCGGAATAAGCGGAGACCGGCGAAGGACGAGGTGATGATGTGCGTCGGGAATGGTTCCAAGGTCGATGTGATCACCGTCAGCACGCTACCTCTACATTTACCTACGGGATTAGTTTTAAACCCCAATAATTGTTATTTAGTGCCAAGTTTGAGCATGAACATTGTATCTGGATCTCGTTTAATACGAGATGGCTACTCATTTAAAGCCGAGAATAATGGTTGTTCTATTTATATGAGACATATGTTTTATGGTCATGCCCCGATGGTCAATGGTTTATTCTTAATGAATCTCGAACGTGATGTTACACATATTCATAGTGTGAATACCAAAAGATGTAAAGTTGATAACGATAGTCCCACATACTTGTGGCACTGCCGCCTTGGTCACATTGGTGTCAACCGCATGAAGAAGCTCCATGCTGATGGACTTTTAGAGTCTCTCGATTATGAATGATTTGACACATGTGGACCATGCCTCATGGGCAAAATGACCAAGACTCCGCTCTCCGGAACAATGGAGAGAGCAACCAACTTATTGGAAATCATACATACTGATGTGTGCGGTCCAATGAGCGTTGAGGCTCGCGGAGGATATCGTTATGTTCTCACTCTCACTGACGACTTGAGTAGATATGGGTATGTCTACTTGATGAATCACAAGTCTGAGACCTTTGAAAAGTTCAAAGAATTTCAGAATGAGGTAGAGAATCAACGTGACCGAAAGATAAAATTCTTACAATCAGATTGTGGAGGAGAATATTTAAGTCACAAATTTGTTACACACTTAAGGAAATATGGAATCGTTTCACAACTCCCGCCGCCTGGAACACCTCAGCGTAACGGTGTGTCCGAACGTCGTAATCACACTCTATTGGATATGGTGCGATCTATGATGTCTCTTACCGATTTACCACTATCATTTTGGGGATACACACTAGAGACAGCTACATTCACTTTAAATAGGGCTCCGTCTAAATCCGTTGAGACGACACCGTATGAATTATGGTTTGGGAAGAAACCTAAGCTGTCATTTCTAAAAGTTTGGGGATGCGATGCTTATGTCAAGAAACTTCAACCTGAAAAGCTCGAACCCAAGTCGGAAAAATGCGTCTTCATAGGATACCCTAAGGAAACCATTGGGTATACCTTCTACCTTAAATCCGAAGGCAAGATCTTTGTTGCCAAGAACGGATCCTTTCTGGAAAAAGAGTTTCTCTCGAAAGGAGTAAGTGGGAGGAAAGTAGAACTCGATGAAGTACTGCCTCTTGAACTGGAAAGTAGTGCAACTCAGGAAAATGTTTATGTCGTGCCTACACCGACTGGAGAGGAAATTAAAGATGATGATCAAGGTACTTCGGATCAAGTTGCTACTGAACTTTGTAGGTCCACAAGGACACGTTCCACACCAGAATGGTATGGCAACCCTGTCCTGGAAATCATGTTGTTAGACAACGGTGAACCTTCTGAAGGAAATATGCCCTAGAGGCA
Source organism: Triticum dicoccoides (assembly GCF_002162155.2). Lineage (NCBI taxonomy): Eukaryota > Viridiplantae > Streptophyta > Magnoliopsida > Poales > Poaceae > Triticum > Triticum dicoccoides. The sequence goes on from NC_041393.1 coordinate 34,735,411, forward strand.
ATAATAAAGTTATTATTTATTTCCTCATATCATGATAAATGTTTATTATTCATGCTAGAATTGTATTAACCGGAAACATGATGCATGTGTGAATACATAGACAAACATATTCACTAGTATGCCTCTACTTGACTAGCTCATTAATCAAAGATGGTTATGTTTCCTAACCATAGACATGTGTTGCCATTTGATTAACGAGATCACATCATTAGGAGAATGATGTGATTGACATGACCCATTTCGTTAGCCTAGCACTTGATCGTTTAGTATATTGCTATTCCTTTCTTCATCACTTATACATGTTCCTGTAACTATGAGATTATGCAACTCCCGTTTACCGGAGGAACACTTTGGGTACTACCAAACGTCACAACGTAACTGGGTGATTATAAAGGAGTACTATAGGTGTCTCCGAAGGTACATGTTGGGTTGGCGTATTTCGAGATTAGGTTTTGTCACTCCGATTGTCGGAGAGGTATCTCTGGGCCCTCTCGGTAATGCACATCACTATAAGCCTTGCAAGCAATGTAGCTAATGAGTTAGTTACGGAATGATGCATTACGTAACGAGTAAAGAGACTTGCCGGTAACGAGATTGAACTAGGTATTAGATACCGACGATCGAATCTCGGGCAAGTAACATACCGATGACAAAGGGAACAACGTATGTTGTTATGCGGTTTGACCGATAAAGATCTTCGTAGAATATGTAGGAACCAATATGGGCATCTAGGTTCCGCTATTGGTTATTGACCGAGAATAGTTCTAGGTCATGTCTACATAGTTCCCGAACCCGTAGGGTCCGCACGCTTAACGTTCCGATGACAGTTTTATTATGAGTTTATAAGTTTTGATGTACCAAAGTTTGTTCGGAGTCCCTGATGTGATCACGGACATGACGAGGAGTCTCGAAATGGTCGAGACATAAAGATTGATATATTGTATGACTATATTCAGACACCGGAAGTGTTCCGGACGTTTTCGGAGAAAACCGGAGTGCCGGAGGGTTACCGGAACCCCCCCGGGGAGAGATAATGGGCCACATGGGCCTTGGTGGAAAGAGAGAGGGGCGGCCAGGGTGGGCCGTGCGCCCCTCTCCCTCTGGTCCGAATTGGACTAGGAGGGGGGCGCCCCCCCCCTCTTTCCTTCCCCCTCTCCCCCTTCCTTCCCCCTCCTAGTAGGAGTAGGAAAGGGGGAGTCCTACTCCTAATAGGAGGAGGACTCCTCCTCCTTGGCGCGCCCACAAGGGTCGGCCGGCCTCCCCCCTTGCTCCTTTATATACAGGGGCAGGGGGGCACCCTAGAACGCACAAGTTGATCTACGGATCGTTCCTTAGCTGTGTGCGGTGCCCCCCTCCACCATATTCCACCTCGGTCATATCGTCGCGGAGTTTGGGCGAAGCCCTGCGCCGGTAGAGCATCATCATCGTCACCACGCCGTCGTGCTGACGGAACTCATCCCCGAAGCTTTGCTGGATCGGAGCCCGGGGATCGTCATCGAGCTGAACGTGTGCTGAACTCGGAGGTGCCATACGTTCGGTACTTGGATCGGTCGGATCGTGAAGACGTACGACTACATCAACCGCGTTGTCATAACGCTTACGCTTACGGTCTACAAGGGTACATGGACAACATTCTCCCCTCTCGTTGCTATGCCATCACCATGATCTTGCGTGTACGTAGGAATTTTTTTGAAATTACTACGTTCCCCAACAGTGGCATCCGAGCCTGGTTTTATGCGTAGATGTCATATGCACGAGTAGAACACAAGTGAGTTATGGGCGATACAAGTCATACTGCTTACCAGCATGTCATACTTTGGTTCGGCGGTATTGTGAGATGAAGCGGCCCGGACCGACATTACGCGTACGCTTACGCGAGACTGGTTTCACCGTTACGAGCACTCGTGCTTAAAGGTGGCTGGCGGGTGTCTGTCTCTCTCACTTTAGCTGAATCGAGTGTGGCTACGCCCGGTCCTTGTGAAGGTTAAAACAGCACTAACTTGACGAACTATCGTTGTGGTTTTGATGCGTAGGTAAGAACGGTTCTTGCTAAGCCCGTAGCAGCCACGTAAAACTTGCAACAACAAAGTAGAGGACGTCTAACTTGTTTTTGCAGGGCATGTTGTGATGTGATATGGTCAAGACGTGATGCTATATTTTATTGTATGAGATGATCATATTTTGTAACTGAAGTTATCGGCAACTGGCAGGAGTCATATGGTTGTCGCTTTATTGTATGAAATGCAAACACCCTGTAATTGCTTTACTTTATCACTAAGCAGTAGCGATAGTCGTAGAAGCAATAGATGGCGTAAACGATAACGATGCTATGATGAAGATCAAGGTGTCGCGCCGGTGACGATGGTGATCACGACGGTGCTTCGGAGATGGAGATCACAAGCACAAGATGATGATGGCCATATCATATCACTTATATTGATTGCATGTGATGTTAATCCTTTATGCATCTTATCTTGCTTTGATTGACGGTAGCATTTTAAGATGATCTCTCACTAAAATTATCTAGAAGTGTTCTCCCTGAGTATGCACCGTTGCCAAAGTTCGTCGTGCCCAGACATCACGTGATGATCGGGTGTGATAAGCTCTACGTCCATCTACAACGGGTGCAAGCCAGTTTTGCACACGTAGAATACTCAGGTTAAACTTGACGAGCCTAGCATATGCAGATATGGCCTCGGAACACGGAGACCGAAAGGTCGAGCGTGAATCATATAGTAGATATGATCAACATAGTGATGTTCACCATTGAAAACTACTCCATCTCACGTGATGATCGGTTATGGTTTAGTTGATTTGGATCACGTGATCACTTAGATGACTAGAGAGATGTCTGTCTAAGTGGGAGTTCTTAAGTAATATGATTAATTGAACTTAAATTTATCATGAACTTAGTACCTGATAGTATTTTGCTTATCTATGTTTGTTGTAGATAGATGGCTCGTGCTGTTGTTCCGTTGAATTTTAATGCGTCCCTTGAGAAAGGAAAGTTGAAAGATGATGGTAGCAATTACACGGACTGGGTCCGTAACTTGAGGATTATCCTCATTGCTGCACAGAAGAATTACGTCCTGGAAGCACCGCTGGGTGCCAGGCCTGCTGCTGATACTGACGATGTTAAGAACGTCTGGCAGAGCAAAGCTGATGACTACTCGATAGCTCAGTGTGCCATGCTTTACGGCTTAGAACCGGGTCTTCAACGACGTTTTGAACGTCATGGAGCATATGAGATGTTCCAGGAGTTGAAGTTAATATTTCAAGCAAATGCCCGGATTGAGAGATATGAAGTCTCCAATAAGTTCTATAGCTGCAAGATGGAGGAGAATAGTTCTGTCAGTGAACACATACTCAAAATGTCTGGGTATAATAATCACTTGATTCAATTGGGAGTTAATCTTCCTGATGATAGTGTCATTGACAGAATTCTCCAATCACTGCCACCAAGCTACAAGAGCTTCGTGATGAACTATAATATGCAAGGGATGAACAAGACAATTCCCGAGCTCTTCGCAATGCTAAAAGCTGCGGAAGTAGAAATCAAGAAGGAGCATCAAGTGTTGATGGTTAACAAGACCACTAGTTTCAAGAAAAAGGGCAAAGGGAAGAAGAAGGGGATCTTCAAGAAGAACAGCAAGCAAGTTGCTGCTCAAGAGAAGAAACCCAAATCTGGACCTAAGCCTGAAACTGAGTGCTTCTACTGCAAGCAGACTGGACACTGGAAGCGGAACTGCCCCAAGTATTTGGCGGATAAGAAGGATGGCAAGGTGAACAAAGGTATATGTGATATACATGGTATTGATGTGTACCTTACTAGAGCTCGCAGTAGCACCTGGGTATTTGATACTGGTTCTGTTGCTAACATTTGCAACTCGAAACAGGGACTACGGAATAAGCGAGCACTGGCCAAGGATGAGGTGACGATGCGCGTGGGAAACGGTTCCAAAGTCGATGTGATCGCGGTCGGCACGCTACCTCTACATCTACCTTCGGGATTAGTTTTAGACCTGAATAATTGTTATTTGGTGCCAGCGTTGAGCATGAACATTATATCTGGATCTTGTTTGATGCAAGACGGTTATTCATTTAAATCAAAGAATAATGGTTGTTCTATTTATATGAGTAATATCTTTTATGGTCATGCACCCTTAAAGAGTGGTCTATTTTTGTTGAATCTCGATAGTAGTGATACACATATTCATAATGTCGAAGCCAAAAGATGCAGAGTTAATAATGATAGTGCAACTTATTTGTGGCACTGTCGTTTAGGTCCTATCGGTGTAAAGCGCATGAAGAAACTCCATACTAATGGACTTTTGGAATCACTTGATTATGAATCACTTGGTACTTGCGAACCGTGCCTCATGGGCAAGATGACTAAAACACCGTTCTCCGGTACTATGGAGAGAGCAACAGATTTGTTGGAAATCATACATACAGATGTATGTGGTCCGATGAATGTTGAAGCTCGTGGCGGATATCGTTATTTTCTCACCTTCACAGATGATTTAAGCAGATATGGGTATATGTACTTAATGAAACACAAGTCTGAAACATTTGAAAAGTTCAAAGAATTTCAGAGTGAAGTGGAAAATCATCATAACAAGAAAATAAAATTCCTACGATCTGATCGTGGAGGAGAATATTTGAGTTACGAGTTTGGTTTACATTTGAAACAATGCGGAATAGTTTCGCAACTCACGCCACCCGGAACACCACAATGAAATGGTGTGTCCGAATGTCGTAATCGTACTTTACTAGATATGGTGCGATCTATGATGTCTCTTACTGATTTACCGCTATCGTTCTGGGGTTATGCTTTAGAGACGGCCGCATTCACGTTAAATAGGGCACCATCAAAATCCGTTGAGACGACGCCTTATGAACTGTGGTTTGGCAAGAAACCAAAGTTGTCGTTTCTTAAAGTTTGGGGCTGCGATGCTTATGTGAAGAAACTTCAACCAGATAAGCTCGAACCTAAATCGGAGAAATGTGTCTTCATAGGATACCCAAAAGAAACAGTTGGGTATACCTTCTATCACAGATCCGAAGGCAAGACATTCGTTGCTAAGAATGGATCCTTTCTAGAGAAGGATTTTCTCTTGAAAGAAGTGAGTGGGAGGAAAGTAGAACTTGATGAGGTAACTATACCTGCTCCCTTATTGGAAAGTAGTTCATCACAGAAACCGATTTCTGTGACACCTACACCAATTAGTGAGGAAGCTAATGATATTGATCATGAAACTTCAGATCAAGTTTCTACTGAACTTCGAAGGTCTACCAGAGTAAGATCCGCACCAGAGTGGTACGGTAATCCTATTCTGGAAGTCATGTTACTTGACCATGACGAACCTACATACTATGAGGAAGCGATGATGAGCCCGGATTCCGCAAAATGGCTAGAAGCCATGAAATCTGAGATGGGATCCATGTATGAAAACAAAGTATGGACTTTGGTTGACTTGCCCGATGATCGGCAAGCCATTGAGAATAAATGGATCTTTAAGAAGAAGACTGACGCTGATGGTAATATAATTGTCTATAAAGCTCGACTTGTTGCAAAAGGTTTTCGACAAGTTCAAGGGGTTGACTACAATGAGACTTTCTCACCTGTAGCGATGCTTAAGTCTGTCCGAATCATGTTAGCTATTGCTGCATTTCATGATTATGAAATTTGGCAAATGGATGTCAAAACTGCATTCTTGAATGGATTTCTGGAAGAAGAGTTGTATATGATGCAGCCAGAAGGTTTTGTTGATCCAAAAGGTGCTAACAAAGTATGCAAACTCCAGCGATCCATTTATGGACTGGTGCAAGCATCTCGGAGTTGGAATAAATGCTTTGATAGTGTGATCAAAGCATATGGTTTTATACAGACTTTTGGAGAAGCCTGTATTTACAAGAAAGTGAGTGGGAGCTCTGTAGCATTTCTAATATTATATGTAGATGACATATTATTAATTGGAAATGATATAGAATTTCTGGATAGCATAAAAGGATACTTGAATAAAAGTTTTTCAATGAAAGACCTCGGTGAAGCTGCTTACATATTGGGCATCAAGATTTATAGAGATAGATCAAGACGCTTAATAGGACTTTCACAAAGCACATACCTTGATAAAATTTTGAAAAAGTTCAAAATGGATCAGGCAAAGAAAGGGTTCTTGCCCGTGTTACAAGGTATGAAGTTGAGTCAGACTCAATGCCCGACCACTGCAGAAGATAGAGAGAAAATGAAAGATGTTCCCTATGCTTCAGCCATAGGCTCTATCATGTATGCAATGTTGTGTACCAGACCTGATGTATGCTTAGCAATAAGCTTGGCAGGAAGGTACCAAAGTAATCCAGGAGTGGATCACTGGACAGCGGTCAAGAACATCCTGAAATACCTGAAAAGGACTAAGGATATGTTTCTCGTATATGGAGGTGACAAAGAGCTAGTCGTAAATGGTTACGTCGATGCAAGCTTTGACACTGATCCGGACGATTCTAAATCGCAAACCGGATACGTATTTTTATTAAACGGTGGAGCTGTAAGTTGGTGCGGTTCTAAACAAAGTGTTGTGGCGGGATCTACATGTGAAGCAGAGTACATAGTTGCTTCATAAGCAGCAAATGAAGGAGTCTGGATGAAGGAGTTCATTACCGATCTAGGTGTCATACCTAGTGCATCGGGACCAATGAAGATCTTCTGTGACAATACTGGTGCAATTGCCTTGGCAAAGGAATCCAGATTTCACAAGAGGACCAAGCACATCAAGAGACGCTTCAATTCCATCCGGGACCAAGTCCAAGTGGGAGACATAGAGATTTGCAAGATACATACGGATCTGAATGTTGCAGACCCGTTGACTAAGCCTCTCTCACGAGCAAAACATGATCAGCACCAAGACTCCATGGGTGTTAGAATCATTACTATGTAATCTAGATTATTGACTCTAGTGCAAGTGGGAGACTGAAGGAAATATGCCCTAGAGGCAATAATAAGGTTATTATTTATTTCCTAATATCATGATAAATGTTTATTATTCATGCTAGAATTGTATTAACCGGAAACATGATACATGTGTGAATACATAGACAAACATATAGTCACTAGTATGCCTCTACTTGACTAGCTCATTAATCAAAGATGGTTATGTTTCCTAACCATAGACATGTGTTGTCATTTGATTAACGAGATCACATCATTAGGAGAATGATGTGATTGACATGACCCATTCCGTTAGCCTAGCACTTGATCGTTTAGTATATTGCTATTGCTTTCTTCATGACTTATACATGTTCCTGTAACTATGAGATTATGCAACTCCCGTTTACCGGAGGAACACTTTGGGTACTACCAAACGTCATAACGTAACTGGGTGATTATAAAGGAGTACTACAGGTGTCTCCGAAGGTACATGTTGGGTTGGCGTATTTCAAGATTAGGTTTTGTCACTCCGATTGTCGGAGAGGTATCTCTGGGCCCTCTCGGTAATGCACATCACTATAAGCCTTGCAAGCAATGTAGCTAATGAGTTAGTTACAGAATGATGCATTACGTAACGAGTAAAGAGACTTGCCGGTAACGAGATTGAACTAGGTATTAGATACCGACGATCGAATCTCGGGCAAGTAACATACCGATGACAAAGGGAACAACGTATGTTGTTATGCGGTTTGACCGATAAAGATCTTCGTAGAATATGTAGGAACCAATATGGGCATCCAGGTTCCGCTATTGGTTATTGACCGAGAATAGTTCTAGGTCATGTCTACATAGTTCTCGAACCCGTAGGGTCCGCACGCTTAACGTTACGATGATAGTTTTATTACGAGTTTATAAGTTTTGATGTACCGAAGTTTGTTCGTAGTCCCGGATGTGATCACGGACATGACAAGGAGTCTCGAAATGGTCGAGACATAAAGATTGATATATTGGACGACTATATTCGGACACCGGATGTGTTCCGGACGTTTTAGGAGAAAACCGGAGTGCCGGAGGGTTACCGGAACCCCCCCTGGGGAGAGATAATGGGCCACATGGGCCTTGGTGGAAAGAGAGAGGGGCGGCCAGGGTGGGCCGCGCGCCCCCTCTCCCTCTGGTCCAAATTGGACTAGGAGGGGGGGCGGCGCCCCCCTCTTTCCTTTCCCCTCTCCCCCTTCCTTCCCCCTCCTAGTAGGAGTAGGAAAGGGGGAGTCCTACTCCTACTAGGAGGAGGACTCCTCCTCCTTGGCGCGCCCACAAGGGCCGGCCTCCCCCCTTGCTCCTTTATATACAGGGGCAGGGGGGCACCCTAGAATGCACAAGTTGATCTACGGATCGTTCCTTAGCCGTGTGCGGTGCCCCCCTCCACCATATTCCACCTCGGTCATATCGTCGCGGAGTTTAGGCGAAGCCCTGCGCCGGTAGAGCATCATCATCGTCACCATGCCGTCGTGCTGACGGAAATCATCCCCGAAGCTTTGCTGGATCGGAGCCCGGGGATCGTCATCGAGCTGAACGTGTGCTGAACTCGGAGGTGCCGTACGTTCGGTACTTGGATCGGTCAGATCTAAAGACATACGACTACATCAACCGCGTTGTCATAACGCTTCCGCTTACGGTCTACGAGGGTACGTGGACAACACTCTCCCCTCTCGTTGCTATGCCATCACCATGATCTTGCGTGTACGTAGGAATTTTTTTGAAATTACTACGTTCCCCAACACCTTCGAACTATGAAGAAGCGGTGGCGGGCCCAGATTCCAACAAATGGCTTGAAGCCATGCAATCCAAGATAGAATCCATGTATGAAAACAAAGTATGGTCTTTGACAGACTTGCCCGATGATCCGCGAGCGATAGAAAACAAATGGATCTTTAAGAAGAAGACTGACGCGGATGGTAATGTTACCATCTATAAAGCTCGACTTGTCGCTAAGGGTTATCGGCAAGTTCAAGGGGTTGACTATGATGAGACTTTCTCTCCCGTAGCGAAGCTGAAGTCCGCCCGAATCATTTTAGCAATTGCCGCATACTATGATTATGAGATATGGCAGATGGACGTTAGAACGGCATTCCTTAACGGCTATCTTAAGGAAGAACTGTATATGATGCAGCCGGAAGGTTTTGTCGATCCTAAGAATGCTAACAAGGTATGCTAGCTCCAGCGATCCATTTATGGGATGGTGCAGGCACCTCGGAGTTGGAACATTCGCTTTGATGAGATGATCAAAGCGTTTGGGTTTATGTAGACTTATGGAGAAGCCTGCGTTTACAAGAAAGTGAGTGGGAGCTCTGTAGCATTTCTCATATTATATGTAGATGACATACTTCTGATGAGAAATGATATAGAACTTTTGGACATCATTAAGGCCTACTTGAATATGTGTTTTTCAATGAAGGACCTTGAAGAAGCTGCTTACATATTAGGCATCAAGATCTATAGGTATAGATCGAGACGCCTCATAGGTCTTTCACAAAGCACATACCTTGATAAGATATTGAAGAAGTTCAATATGGATCATTCCAACAAAGGGTTCTTGCCTGTATTGCAAGGTGTGAGATTGAGCTCGGCTCAATGCCCGACCACGGCAGAAGATAAAGAAGAGATGAGTGTCATCCCCTATGCCTCAGCCATAGGATCTATTATATATGCCATGCTGTGTACCAGACCTGATGTAAACCTTGCCATAAGTTTGGTAGGAAGGTACCAAAGTAATCCCGGCAAGGAACACTGGACAGCGGTCAAGAATATCCTGAAGTACCTGAAAAGGACAAAGGACATGTTTCTCGTCTATGGAGGTGACGAAGAGCTCGTCGTAAAGGGTTACGTCGATGCTAGCTTCGACACAGATCTGGATGACTCTAAGTCACAAACTGGATACGTGTATATGTTGAATCGTGGAGCAGTAAGCTGGTGCAGTTGCAAGCAGAGCGTCGTGGTGGGATCTACATGTGAAGCAGAGTACATGGCAGCCTCGAAGGTAGCGCATGAAGCAATATGGATGAAGGAGTTCATCACCGACCTAGGAGTCATACCCAATGCGTCGGGGCTGGTCACTCTCTTCTGTGACAACACTGGAGCTATTGCCCTTGCCAAGGAGCCCAGGTTTCACAAGAAGACCAGGCACATCAAGCATCCTTTCAACTCCATCTGTGAAAATGTTCAAGATGGAGACATAGATATTTGCAAAGTTCATACGGATCTGAATGTCGCAGATCCGTTGACTAAACCTCTTCCGCGAGCAAAACATGATCAACACCAGAACTCTATGGGTGTTCGATTCATCACAATGTAACTAGATTATTGACTCTAGTGCAAGTGGGAGACTGTTGGAAATATGCCCTAGAGGCAATAATAAAAGGATTATTATTATATTTCCTTGTTCATGATAATTGTCTTTGATTCATGCTATAATTGTGTTATCCGGAAATCGTAATACACGTGTCAATACATAGACCACAATATGTCCCTAGTGAGCCTCTAGTTGACTAGCTCGTTGATCAATAGATAGTCATGGTTTCCTGACTATGGACATTGGATGTCGTTGATAACGGGATCACATCATTAGGAGAATGATGTGATGGACAAGACCCTATCCTAAGCATAGCACAAGATCGTGTAGTTCGTTTGCTAGAGCTTTTCCAATGTCAAGTATCTTTTCCTTAGACCATGAGATCGTGTAACTCCCGGATACCGTAGGAGTGCTTTGGGTGTACCAAACGTCACAACGTAACTGAGTGACTATAAAAGTATACTACGGGTATCTCCGAAAGTGTCTGTTGGGTTGACACGGATCGAGACTGGGATTTGTCACTTCGTATGATGGAGAGGTATCTCTGGGCCCACTCGGTAATGCATCATCATAATGAGCTCAAAGTGACCAAGTGTCTGGTCACGGGATCATGCATTACGATACGAGTAAAGTGACTTGCCGGTAACAAGATTGAACGAGGTATTGGGATACCGACGATCGAATCTCGGGCAAGTAACGTACCGATTGACAAAGGGAATTGTATACGGGGTTTCTTGAATCCTCGACATCGTGGTTCATCCGATGAGATCATAGAGTAGCATGTGGGAGCCAACATGGGTATCTAGATCCTGCTGTTGGTTATTGACCGGAGAGCCGTCTCGGTCATGTCTACGTGTCTCCCGAACCTGTAGGGTCTACACACTTAAGGTTCGGTGACGCTAGGGTTGTAGAGATATTTGTATGCAGCAAACCGAAAGTTGTTCGGAGTCCCGGATGAGATCCCGGACATCACGAGGAGTTCCTGAATGGTCCGGAGGTAAAGAATTATATATGGGAAGTCGAGTTTCGGCCATCGGGAAAGTTTCGGCGGTCACCGGTATTGTACCGGGACCACCGGAAGGGTCCTGGGGGTCCACCAGGTGGGGCCACCCATCCCGGAGGGCCCCATGGGCTGAAGTGGGAGGGGAACCAGCCCCTGGTGAGCTAGTTCACCCCCCCTTGGTCCCCCTGCGCCTAGGTTGGGAACCCTAGGGGAGGGGGCGCCTCCACTTGCCTTCGGGGGCAAGGCACCTCCCTTGGCCGCCCCCCAGGAGATCCCATCTCCTAGGGACGGCGCCCCCCCTGGGGTCCCTATATAAAGAGGGGGGAGGGAGGGCAGCCGCACCCTTGCACTTGGCGCCTCCCTTCCCCCTTGCTACACCTCTCCCTCCCGCAGACGCTTGGCGAAGCCCTGCCGGGATCCCTGCTGCATCCACCACCACGCCGTCGTGCTGCTGGATCTTCATCAACCTCTCCTTTCCCCTTGCTGGATCAAGAAGGAGGAGACGTCACGCTGACTATACGTGTGTTGAACGCGGAGGTGCCGTCCGTTCGGCGCTAGGATCTCCGGTGGTTTGGATCACGACGAGTACGACTCCCTCAAACCCGTTCTCTTGAACGCTTCCGCTCGATCTACAAGGGTATGTAGATGCACTCTTCTCTCTCGTTGATAGATGAACTCATAGATAGATCTTGGTGAAACCGTAGAATTTTTTTATTTTCTGTAACGTTCCCCAACAATATGTGCGGTAGCTGGTTGTGAAAAACGGTTCGAATAATGACCGGGCCGTGGCGTGATGTCACGCTATGAAGAGTTGTCAGCACATTAGATTTGTGAAGTATTGTGCTCTCTACGGTGGTATGTGGAAATTATTTTGTAGAGTCGGACACGATCCTTGTGTTCGGAATCTACCTTGGAGTATTCGGAGATGGAACCCACCTTGCAATGCCGAAGACAATCTGCGCGCTGGACTCATTGTCATTGAAGCCTGGTTCAGGGGCTACTGAGGGAGTCCTGAATTAGGGGGTATCCGGACGGCCGGACTATATACTTTGGCTGGACTGTTGGACTATGAAGATACAAGATTGAAGACTTCGTCCCGTGTCCGGATGGGACTCTCCTTTGCGTGGAAGGAAAGCTTGGCAATTCGAATGTTAGATCTCCTTCTCTGTAACCGACTCTGTGTAACCCTAGCCCCCTCCGATGTCTATATAAACCGGAGGGTTTAGTCCATATGACAGGACAACAATCATAATCATAGGCTAGCTTCTAGGGTTTAGCCTCTACGATCTCGTGGTAGATCAACTCTTTTAATACTCATATCATCAAGATCAATCAAGCAGGAAGTAGGGTATTACCTCCATCGAGAGGGCTTGAACCTGGGTAAACATCGTGTCCCCAGCCTCCTGTTACCATTAGCCTTAGATGCACAGTTCGGGACCCCCTACCCGAGATTCGCCGGTTTTGACACCGACAGTCATGTCTACATAGTTCTCGAACCCATAGGGTCCGCACGCTTAACGTTCGGTGACGATTTATATTATGAGTTATGTGTTTTGATGTACCTAAGGTAGTTCGTTCTTCCGGATGAGATTGGGGACATGACAAGGAGTCTCGAAATGATCGAGACGTACGATATATTGGACGACTATATTCGGAGTTCGGAAAGGTTCCGAGTGATTCGGGTATTTTTCGGAGTACCGGAGAGTTACGGGAATTCGCCGGGGAGTATATGGGCCTTATTGGGCCATTCGGGAATAGAGGAGAGAGGCCAAAAGGAAGGAGGCGCGCGCCCCCCTTTGGTCCGAATTGGACAAGGGGTGGAGCCCCCTTTTCCTTCTCCCTCTCCCCCTCTTTCCTTCTCTCCTACTCCGGAAAGGAAAGGGGAATCCTACTACACTACAAAAAAAAATACACTTCCGTGATGATACGTGTTTGTCATAGTAGGTCGCGTTTTTTGTCATGCATGTACATCCATGACAAATTTATGACAGAATCAAGATAGTCATACATGTGCTGTCGTAGAAGTGTTCCATGACATTACCAAAATTATCATCACGGAAGTGTCCACTTCCATGACGATAAATCACGCGTCACAGAATTGCTTTCGTCAAGGGTGACCGACACGTGGCATCCATCGTAACGGAACGCCGTTAATCTATCGGGTCGGGTTTTGAATCCGATAACTCGTTAACAGCCCCGACCAATGGGGATTTTCCACATGTAAAATCATCATTGGCTGGAGGAAACACGTGTCGGCTCATCTTTGGGACAGATGTCATCCACTCATTGGACGGAAGGCGCCTATGATACGTCGACACGTGGCACGGCCCAACAGAGGCCCATTCCTGTGAAAAGGCCGGCCCAGTAAAAATTAGCAGGCCAGCCCATATAAGGCCTACTTGTGTCAGGTCCATTTAAGCCCACGGCCCATACGAGATGTGCCAATTCGACCCGTTAACGGCCCGTTAAAGATTTGACACCATTGCAGCCCATCGTCAGTTTGAGCCCGTTAACAGCCCGCTATATATTTGGGCTCAATATCGGCCCGATGAGATTTCGGCCTGTTAACGGCCCATTTAATGGATGAGCCAATTTTCAGGATGTACATCTTTCAGCCTTTTAGCGACCCATTTAAATGTCGGGCTAATTTCTGGCCCGGTGTGTCTTTCAGCCTGTTGACGGCCCATAAATCTGATGGCCCATTTGTTGTCGGACCTGAGTTTCAGCCTTTTAGCGGCCCATTTAAGTGTTGGGCCAATTTCTGGCCCAGTGTCACTTTCAGCCTATTGACGGCCCATAAATCAGTTGGGCCATTTGTAGTCGGACCTGAGTTTTGGCCTTTTAGCGACCCATTTAAGTGTTGGGCCAATTCTCGGCCCTGTGTGCCTTTCAACCTGTTAACGGACCATAAATGAGTTGGGCCATTTGCAGTTGGACCTTAGTTTTGGCCTTTTAACGACGCATGCCCTTCATGGTCCAATACCAGCCCGGTTTCTCTTTCGGCCTGCTAAAGGCCCACAACACAGTTGGGCCATTTACAATACGACCTGACTTTCGGCCTCTTAGCAGCCCATGGTCTTCATGGTCCAGTACAAGCCCATGCCTCTTTCGGCCTGCTAAAGGCCTACAGTATAGTTGGGCCATATGTAGCCCAAACTTCGTAACGACCTGTTAATGGCCCGTGAAATAAATTGGGGCCACTTGTTGCCCGCTTTGATGTCGGCCTGTTAACGACCCGGGAGGTAAGAGGGCCGACCATTAACTTTCAGCCTAGTAACGGCCCATTAACTTAATGGGCCCACTAAAGTTCGTACATGTCTTTAGGCCAAATTAGATAATTTGAGCCCATTACGATGAGCAATTATGCATAGGACCAAAACCGATCAAGCAAAGGTACGGCATACAGGGAATAACGTTGCACATCCAACATATATTACAGGAAATTACATCCACTAGGCAATCAAAGATTGATGCCAGTGCAAAGAAATGAGCAGAACCTAACCATCTACAACGTCACAATCTGCAACCTCAGCACAGATGACACCCATAAGCATGTGGGCAAGTTCTTTCTGCTTTGCTACACTGTCTCTGAAAACATTGATCAGTTGTTGTGTCGCACGACTCTGCACCTCTGATTCATCGACCATTTCCATCATTGCTTCAGCCATTAATTGGTTCACAAACATACATTTATTCCGTTGCATTCGAGACAGAGGATACTGAACAGATTTAGATGGCGATTTTGGCAGGCTTGTATTATTGATAGTGGAGAGTGTCTCGACCACTGCATCATAACATAAATTAGGACGGGAACCAAACAGATTAATCATGAGTTATTTCCATATTACCTAGCCTAGATTTACTAGAAAGAAACAATGGGGTTGCCTTGCTGTTTTCAGAGTTTGTCTTCTTATCTTCAGCAGTCTGCACAAAATTAACACACTAGCATTGCTATCATTGGCCAAGTTAGATAATAGGAAAGCAACATTGACACAACGAACGTTTGGGCAACTAGCCTACACCAAATTAACACAATATGGCACAACAATCATCAGCCAGGTAAGGTAGCACGAAAGCAACATTGACACAATGAATGAATGGGCAACCAGAGAAGCACTACAATTCAGTAATGTGCGTGATATGAGATAGTACATTCATGCAGCTCAGTATGCAAAACTACCAGGCAGTTTTCCTTACAAAAATCAACATTGGCGCCTTTAACATTTTGCTACAACTAATTTTAGATCACATAAAGGTTAGATTCACGCCGATTAACAAATTACATGTTGATGTAAAAATATAGTGATATACAACAGGTACTTACATCAGCATTGGAGCACAAAGAATTCCCGCAAGATATTTTCCTCGAACACGATCCCAATGGAGGAAGTCTTCTATCGTTTAACCTTATTTTCTAAAAGAGAGATGGGTAAGAAACATGTAGAAAATATGATCAGAAAGCTATAAAATTTCATGATGCGAGGATATGCACACGCTTCTTAGAATGGAGTTGACATTATTTTGCTGGACTGGAGCGGACTAGTTCTTTGGCCACTGGAATCTGCTTATTATCAGTGGGAGTTGGGTTTCTCTGTGCAGGAGCAGTATCTATGAAAAATGGAGTTGGTTTATTATCTCCTGGCGTTTGGATCTTTTGCAAAGACCTGGTTTGTAACCCTTCAGTTTCTAACATAGCCGTTTTCCCCTTGCATGCCTTATATAGAAGAATGGTGATTCAGTTATAAAACATGCTACAACAGAAATGGAATAGGTACTGAAGAATAGAAAGGCATGACATATTGACATGTATTCCCTCCATCCATAAAAAAATGGATGGGTCTAGGCGTATTTCAGTTCTAGATACATCCTTTTTTATCCATTTCGGCAACATGTAATCCGGACGGAGGGAGTATTGTGTAAGAGCTAGGGATACGACAAGACAACACATCAAAAAAACACTAGTTGAATGTAAAACTATATGCTAGCGGAATACGTACAGAAATAACTAAGGCAACATACATGTGTATGATTGGGAAAATAAGATGGTATTGCAACAGAGCACTAGAACAGCACTTCAATGTAAAAAAACATGGTATGGCAGACAGATGAAGTACATTCTGATGAATAACAATGCATAAGATATTCAGAAGCATGATGTCCAAATTAAGCAGATGGTGTTGCGATAGAGTAGAATGACAGTACTTGAATTTGAAAACGTGTTATTATGAATGGAATAGGTACTAAAAAACAGGAAGGCATGACATATTTACATGCAGGATCAACATGCTAAGCACCTGGCATTGCAACAGACTAGATACACTCCAGGACATTATATGCATGTTATACCCATATCACAGGCCAAGTTAGAGCAAGGACCTTGTGGGGGTGAAGAGGATTCATCATCTTTCTGCAAGTCTTTTGAAGAACTGCCTTTACATGTTCCATCATATTGGGTATCATTGACATCAAGTTTATTGGCCTTTACATTGCTCCGTGAGGTTCTTGTGGATATATCAGTGTGTGCAATTATATCTGACATGCATGGAAGACAACTAGTAGTTAGATTTATGTAAATGAGTGCCTGTAGGAGACGACATAAATAGTAGGACTGGGGTTAACTAGTAGCAATAGGTCTCATAAACTAAAGGGAGAACACAGATGAAAGCTACAGAATATGTATCGTTTGTACTCGAGATTAACTAGATGACACACAAAAGTATTAAAGAACAACATAGGTAATACTAGAAGTGGTATAATACTATAATCACCAGCCTGTGGGATAGCATTGGCTGATGGATGATAACTATGGAACAGCGTTACGTAAAGAACAAGTATCTTAACTGAACTATGGAACAGCGTGAACTCCTGAACAAGACCCGTAAGAGATCAACATGAATATACAGTGAAACGTGATGATCTATTTTCCGTGCTTAGATGAATGACAAAGCCATAAATGTTGCACACAAGTAAGATGAGGGTACAACCTATCTGGCTGCCATCCATAGGAGTGAGCATCATGTGCTGACTTGTCGATGGCCCTACAGTTGCTGTGGCTGTCCATGTCAGGCACGCGCATTCGATGCAGGGAACTGTTGAGTGGGGACTGTAGCTCCCTTCTGGTGTATGCTTCCCTTATTGGAGCAGCTGCGGTGAGTCGGAAGACGGTGTGTCTGAAGATGCAGATAACGCATAATGTTAAGAACAACATATCTCTTTGATCTGAAGAAATACACTAAGAGATCAACAGCAAGGTACGAGAGTGGTCACACGTCTGTTGACTGAAGACTAAATTGGGGTTACACAATTTTATTTTATTTTGGTACTATCCGATCTACGCCGGTTGGCTTGATGGCCGTCTTGTGCCTCTCGGCTGACACTGTTTGGAATCTTCCCCGAAGAGCCAGCGACCAACGGCAGAGCAGCCTGCCTCCGCCGTCTGTGGCCCCGGCCAAAACCCCGCTCCCCACCCCACCGCACTACCGTGGTTGCGCCGCCCCCGGGCCAATCCACAAAGACTCCCCGTCATCCAGATCCGGCGGCGGCAGTACCTTCAACCCACGCAACTCTAAAAGATAGCCATCTAAGCGCCGCTTCCACGGTGAACATGCGGCCCCGCACCCTTATGTTAGACACCAGCCAACCGACAGCCTAGGAGCTCCGCCGCCTCGAGGGGTGCTGCTTCCCATTGGGAATCGATTGGCCCAGAATAAAAATTCAGACAACTGATGCCTAAATAAAGTGATTTGAGATGAGGGTGCGACCTATCTGGCGGCTTGGTGAAGTAGGCAGGTCCAGCTGCCGAGTCGATGAGGCCGGCGCGGTCGCGGTTGCCACTGTCGTCGGCAGGGAAAGAGCGATGTCACGATGGTCGACGGCTACACGGAAGCAGCGCCAGGGCTCTGGACAGATCCGAAGTTGGAGCCGCTCTAGCACAGTGAACAACGGCGGGGGTGAGTCGGCTCCGGTACGGTTCACGCGGCCGTCGTCGAGGCAGCACCAGCAGCACGGAGTAAGAGGCACACGGCCCAGTGCTCGACGGCAATTGGACAACATCTCCGGCATTAGGGAGGAGGGTGGCTATGAAATTGGTGCGGTGGGGGCGCCATGGAGGTGGGGCTAAGGTTTCGCGGCTCGGGAGAAGGGAGCTTCCCGGGGAGAAGATGATTTGGCGCCCATGAGGTATGAATGGGGGCGGGCGGGGGGGAATTGGGAGGGGAGTGGAACCATGTCTTACAGATGCATTTGTCTGAAATGTGATGGGGAGTTACAGTTCTACACTTGCCTATAGGCTTCTTGGCTTTGGTCTGTGTACTGAGGGTCAGGGATAGTAGAGTAACTTTGCTTCTCCCCAAATAGTGGGCGGGAGTGATTTCGGGCGAGGAGGGCGTGTTTTGAACTATAGTGGGCGCGAGCGATTTCGGGCGAGGAGAGCGTTTTTGAAATAGTGGGCGCGAGCTATTTCGGGCGACGAGAGCGTGTTTTGCCGACCATGGTTTATGAATTATTCGGCACATGTCATTTCGGCCGAGGAGAAGGCACGCTTGGATGAAGTTACGAACCTACCCTTGATGTACAACGGGCCAATTGATGCGTGTCCCACATAGGACGGTAATCTCGCGTCTCCCATTTATTTGCTTGGGCGAATTCCACCGAGCAGAGAGGATGTTTAACGATTCGTTCAAATTTTTGGAGAACGAGCATCCACGTCTACCTTACCAAGTTGATTCGAATCAAAATTTGAAATATTAGCTTGCCACTTCTTTTTTAGATGGAGAGATGATGCTCGGGAGTAATGTGTTTTTACATGCTCATTGCTAGCGATTTACTATATGACAAATAGTTGACCCACTCAAAACGTGAATCAAACCCAAAATGAAATATCTCGATTCAATGAACTAGCTCGTTCAGTAGGGCAAAATAGTGAACTAAATCTAAAATTGAACACCTCAATCAAGTAGCATGTTGTACAGTATTATAGTACTCCATGAACATGTTGAAAGTCAAATTAATGAACGTGTTTGATATAGGCATATATCCGTTCATGTGTGGATTGCAGACAACATGTTCTCCAATTTAAATATTTGAATGCAAGTGTATATTGAAACATGGTTTATATCAGTCTTTGATGCATAAAACGCGACCTCCCCCTCTCCCGGACTCCTGTTCTCTTTATCTCTCTCTCTCTCTCACTCACTCACTCTCTCGCCAACAATCTTCAATTGTGTCGCACGCATCCGACACACAAACCTTGTTGGTCCCTCTCCCTTTCTCTCCATCTCTCTCTCTCTCCCCCCCCTCTCTCTCTCTCTCTCTCTCTCTCTCTTTGTGTGTGTGTGTGGGGGGGGGGGTCTTTCTTGTTCGCATTCATATATACACCATCTATAGGTCTCTCTCGCACACTATGTATGATGCTCTAGCTAGTCCAAGCTAGATATCTTGGGTGCACTCATCGTACGCACACAAATTCCTTGGCTCTTTGCCCGTAACTCTCTCATGCACCACTATGTCATCTCGGAGCTCTTCCCCCCTCTCTCAAACTCTCCATCCACCTGGGTCACACATACACATGCATATCTCACTCGCACTCGATAGGCCCATCTAAAACTCTATCTCTCTCCCTCGTTCTCTCTCCATCTCACACGCACACACACACATAATCTCATGCCCAGCTAGCCTAGTATGATGGTCTCTCACTCAATTGTAGGCACACGCAGTCCCCCCTATATGTATATGACTAGCTAATCTTAGCCTCCATCACAAACATGTGCATGGTCTATCTCGATTTCTCTCGGGGCATCTTTCTATCGCGCACGCACTCCCTCGATCTCCCACCCATATAGTCCCCTCACGATCTCGAGGGGATCTCTCTATCACAAACACACCCTCTCTCCCTCCCCATGCGTCCATGCCATCCATGTGTCCCTCTCGACCTTTTTTCCTTGTTGGCCAGACCTCTATTGGACATGTGCCACAGGGGTGTCTCACTCCGTCGCAAACAATCACACACTAGCTATCTTCGTGTATGTCCTCGCCTCGCTTTTCCATCTCGGAGATGCATGTGTGATATGTTCACATAAGAAACGAAAAAAAACACACTCTCTCTAATTTATCGTTTGTTGTCACTTTCTCTTTCACACACATACTCTTTTTGCACACTTACTTATTCTCCTTCACACGCACTTGATCTATCTCGACTGAGGCACTCTCCTCCGTCCATAGCATATAGATTTATTGAAAAGTCAAACATCACAAAGTTTGACCATGTACGTGGAGAAAAACAATTACATCTAGTACGACAAACATATACCATTAGATTCACCATGAGATGTAGTTTTGTATGATGTATCTTTGGTATTGTAGATATAAATAACATTTGCATTAACCTGATCAAAGTTTCCAAAGTTTGACTTCTAAAAAATTTACATGCGCTGCATTATCGAGTGGATGGAATATCTCTTTCCCCCTCTCAGCTATCTGATGCACCACTCAGTCTTATCGGGGCTCCTCAATCTCTCTCAAACTTCATTGGTCAGTTTGCTTCATGACCTGACCCTCATGTCTTGATGGCCGGTACTGCCTGGTGTGGACGTGAGATGTAAAATATTTCTGCCTGGCGAGGCTTGTGTGGTGCTAAAGCGTTTGGTTCATGCCTGGGCCAGGAAAAGCATCAACGTCCCATCAATCAATCCATGCATCAATTATTTAATGCTAATATCCATCCATGTTGCTGTTAGCCTCGTGGCCGCACGACCAGGCACGGCCAGGCGTTCGAAATCGGTCGCTTGGGCCAGGCTACTTGCAGTGTCTGGAGTTCAGCCAGGCTAATTAAAGTGCAAGGGAACCCAGCCCAGGCGGGCTTTCTTTTTCATAGGGTAGCAACCAAACAAGCGTGCATGAAATCCAGCCACAACCCTAGGCCACGCAAAAGATGCTTACAACGCAAGCCAAACTGGCCTTATATCTCCCTAGTTCACACATACACATGCCTCGCTCGCGCTATACATATAGACCCATCCAACACTCTCCGCCCTTGTTCTCTCTCCATGTGACACGCACCCCCCTAAGTACCATAATCCCTCACTCCATCATAGGCTCTGTTTGGATCCATGGGTTAGAGTTAGTTTGGGTTAGTTTGGAGTCAACTAACCCAAAAAGATCCAAACAGGAGGGTTAGTGTAGGTTAGATGCATCTAACCCATCCAAAAAAACTAACCCGTCCAAGAGGTGCTTATTTGGGTTAGTTCTTCTCGGGACCACTAATAAACACTTTTTTCTCTGGCTCTCCCCGCAGCAGATCCCTCCCCACTTCCTCGAAGCTTCTCGTCCTCTCCCTCCCTCCCTCTCGCACCGCCCGTGAAGGTGCCTTGTTGTATCTGCGCTGCATCTAACCCTGCCATCAGAACACCTCTTTACTTAGAGTTAGTTCAGGGTTAGTTCATGGTATGAATCTAACTCTAACCTCTAACTGAGTTAGAGTATCCAAACAGGGCCATAGGCGCAAGCACTCCCCTCCTCCTAAGTATGATTATCTCTTACTAGCCATCAGGAACACACGTATTGTCTCCTTCCATCCATACGTCTATCTCGATATCTCTCGGGGCATCTTCTATTGTGCACACACCTTGTCACTCGATCTCCCACCCATGTAGTCCCATCGCGATCTCCAGGGGATCTCTCTATGACAAACATACACTCTCTCCTCCCCATGTCTGCATTTTCTTCGTACGTCTCTCTCGATCTCTCTCCCTTGTTTGTCAGACCCCTCTTGGCCACGTGCTAGGGGTCTTCCTCTCGCGCTTCCAAACAACCACACACTATCTCCTCACCTTGCCTCCGTTGTCGAAGATGCATGTGTACACGCATGCTTATTGCCACTTTTTTGCTGTTAGTATAACGCCAGCAGTCAAGTCAAGCAATGCTACTGCTAAAGTGAAGCCACATTTAACTAATGGTGCTCTCAGTCTAATGCCACCGATAAATTTAAGCAATGCCATTTAATGTCACTGGATTATTTCAGGGTTAGCTATTGATTGTGGATGTATTGTTACCTTTACATTTTGTCTAATGCCACTAGTATACCAATGTTGAAACTTGTTACCTTTACATTTTGTATTGTTAATTCTTATAGAAAACTTCCAGTGCAAGAGTTTATTGAAATATGTTCGGTAAAACCATTGTACTGTACCCTGTAATAAACTAACTACTCTATTGTTGCACTAGCCACTGGATTAGTGTATATTTGTAGTATTCGAATGGTGTAGAGTTCACTCAAATTATCCCGGTAAAGCTAGTCACACCTTTGTTAAAATTAATGTTCATTATGTTATCGGAGGAGGTTTGTATGTTTGTCTCTAATGCATGTCGACTACATACCTGACATCATGATGTAATGTTAAGTCATTTCCTTTTGTACAGTGTCACTGAATTGTCAAGGCGGTGATGGCATTTTATTTTAGTAGAACTGCACAAAATTTGCATAAAAGAAAAGGAAAGGTCAGGAATGGCTTAGTTTTTCAGAAAAAACTATGTATTCCTTCCTGACATCAGCCGTTGTTGCTTTATTTATTCCTTCAAACAGGTTGTTAGAAACAGTCTTGCTACCTTTTCCCATTAAGAAATTGGAATGCTTATATTTGTGAGTCTGTGCTTCAACTAGTGCCACTTTTATAGTAATCACACTTTCAATATCTATGCAAACAGGGATGCTCGATTTTAGTGGAGCTGCACAAAAAGTCCAACTAGTTCAACATTAGGAGCATATTTTTTTCCAAACCTTTATATCCAATTGGTGGCACTATGAGCTGTTCATTATGAAGGTACATGGTTTGCTACTATCTTGCTACTCTTTTTGTACTGTCATTAGATAGTAATACTAGTGGTTTGCTAGCTGCTTGATATGTTTACTAGCTGCTTGATATTTGTGCAGACGGCGATGTCTGCCCGTTGCTATTTGGCAAACAAACAAAGTGTCCACAATTTTGGTTGAACTGCACAAGAGAATAGTATAGTCACTGCATGCAGTGCCATTTGAAAATAGACACAAAGATTGGATAGTCACTTCATGGACTGCAGAAAAGTAGTATTGTGCTATTTACTGGCCAACTATTGGTGCTTCATTCCTTTGGTCTGATTATACAACGGGCATCATTTTGGCTAAGTTAAAGTGTGTGTTCCGAAAATAGTCTCGCGGTGTGATCGAGAGAACACCAAATCATATTGCAGTGGATGTTCCTCCATCATGTGTGGTTCATTCTCATGGTTCCAGCTGTTGCTGAAACCACTTACATTTGCAAGAGGAATTGTAGACTTCACAAACAAATTTGTCTTTCAGTCTGTACTGAATGTTGGCCAATAGAAGCATCCATGTTAGT
Organism: Triticum dicoccoides; assembly: GCF_002162155.2. NCBI lineage: Eukaryota > Viridiplantae > Streptophyta > Magnoliopsida > Poales > Poaceae > Triticum > Triticum dicoccoides. Next base: position 34,759,062 of record NC_041393.1, read on the forward strand.
AGGAAGAATAGATGTTTTTTCTAGATCTTTGCTTTTGGAGCTACATATTTGTATATGATCTGTGAATCATTGAGATGCATTAACATGTTGATCTTATGTATGGGAATCGTACTAGTTAGTTTTAGTTGCGACGCAAGATCCGAAGTGGACGATCTTTGCTTTTGGAGCTACATATTTGTATATGATCTATGAATCAGTGAGATGCATTAACAGTTACTTATTTCTATTCGCTCAGTGTTTACAAGTTACTGATCGATCACTAGCTAGCCTACAAATGCGCTCCTGGCAATTTTATTTGCGACGCAAGATGCGAAGTGGTAGTTTTTTGAATAAAAATGCCTACCTATGAAGAAATTGATAAGCTACACTATCGATCCTACACGGATAAAAATGCCTACCTCTGAAGAAACTGACAAGCTAAACTATCGATCCTACACGGATAAATAGCGGATCACGCACGTACTACCTCCTTTCTGGTATGCAGGGCTCAATTCAAGAAACGACCTAATCGATCCTACACGAATAAATAGCGGATCACGCACGTACTAGTACCTCCTTTCCGGTTTGCAGGGCTTAATTCAAACCTCTCACCAACCAAGGTACTCCCTCCGTCTGGGTTTATTAGTCCCGTGAGCAAAGCAGCAAGACCAAGGCATGGCAATAATTAACGGCATGCAAAAGTTTAAGCCTAATTAATTCCAGCGATTTAAGTGGCCGCATGCGTGCCCTCGGCTGCGACTCGTTGCATGCTGCTTCGCGTACTGCCTGCGAGCGATTCTGCAGCCGACCGCAATTAAGGCAGCTAACTGATGCGAAAAAAGATACGCTTTAATTGTTGCGGGCTTTTTAAATCTGTGGAATCATTATTGACAAGGAGGGAGATGATTCGAGTGCACTTGTTTGACTGCCATGCCGGCGTGCGACCCAGACGGGACGGGACGGCACAGTCATAATTTCAGTTTCCCTAGTTTTCCACGGCAAGCTGGCACGCTAAGCCATTATGCATTAAATTCCGATGACCGTCGCGCTACCTTCCCCCTGTAAGTACTGTTTCCCGGCCTTCTCCTGTGCCACCGTGACCCAACTCGCCATATTCTCATAAGCCCCCACCGGCCCGACGTCGCTTGCCACGTCCGCCATGCCCCCGCCTGTCCGCGGTAGGCGACGTCGGAGGCGGTCACCGCCAGAACTAGTGTTCGGTTTTTCACCGGAAGGCAGACGGAGGGAGGAGGCATTCTATCTGTCTTTAGATGGCAATGCACAGATCGAGGATTTGTTGGAGCGCGACCGCATGGCGGAGGAGCAGGAGTTGTTGGAGCGCGACCGCCTGGCGAAGGAGCAGCGTATCGCCGATTTGCGCTGCCAGTGGGACATGGAGCAGCAGCGCACCGATGCTCTGAGTCGCGAGCAGAGAGCCAGCAACTGGGCCGACTACGTGGAGGCCGGCGCCCGGCAAATAGCCCTGGAGGCTGCCGAGCATGCACGCGTTCACGACGCCTATTTTTACTACCAGCTCATCAAGTGGGTTTCCATATTGGAAGCCGAAGCTTCGGTGGACCACGCCGGCATGGAAAGGGCCAACGCGTGCGAGCAACGCGCCCTATCGCACCTCTGGCAAGTCCGAGGTGAGGCACAGCACGCCGGTGCCGGCGTTTAGCATGTACCACAGACGGCGGCAGGCATCGTCTAGTTAGCTAAGAGTAAGTTAGTACTTGCATAGTGGGAGTAGATAGTTAACTTGGCTATGATGGTTGTCAACGTGGAAGTTCAGTACTCTATATGTGGATCAGACCTGTTACTTTGCTCTGAATGTTGAACTTTCCATTTGAACGTATGGAATGGGCTGTTATTTTTTAAATGGGTTGTATTTGTCCTCCACGGGTTTAGAGGCTGACTTGTGGGGCTAGCAAGTTGACACGTACACAATCAGGAGATGATTGTACGTGGAGAGGATGATAGCAGGGACCCACCAAAGTCATGGCAGTACGCAAGCAAGTGCCTCCTTATTTCAAGCCAATAAAAAAATGGTTCCTCCTAGTGGATTTCTGACATCTGGGTCCCATGCCATTGTCAACGTAGTCAATAAGAGAATTGCACAATGAGCGGCTGACACCAGGGACCCAGCAGCTTGCCCATTTATTTTTGTTTTGGGTTAATTTGATAAATGCCTCCGAGAAATGCCACTTCAATTTCCAAACTTTGAAAAATGCCATTTCATGCCATTTCTAGTGGCATTTTTCGAAGTCTGGAGTGGCGTTTTTCAAAGTTTGCAAACTGCAGTGGCGTTTTTCAAAGTTTGCAAAAATTGCAGTGGCATTTTTCAAAGTTTGGAAATTGCAGTGGCATTTTTATGAATCGCCATAATTAGAGTGGCATTTATCTAATTTGTTTTTGAGACGGAAGCAGGGTGTCAACTGGGCTGTGTGGGACACTCTGGCCTGTCTAGATAGCCTTTTCATTTATGTTTACCACAGATCAGCCCAGTAGTTTTTTTTCTTTCTGAAAATGGCTAGCCTAGTTTTTTTGTGATTTGTCAAGTAAGTCGCTTTATCAGGCTTGATGGGCTGCAAATCTTTCAAGATGAGGAGAGCTTCATTCGGCTGGGTGAGAAAATGGCCTATCAGTAATGAGAAATGGGTTGTACATTTTTAAAACACATCAAACCGGCAATTAGTTTCAAATATCTTTCTTTTCATTTCGAGATTTTAAATTGCATTGATTTTTATGCGTGGACAATTTATTGGATTTTATATTGATATACATTTATTTTTAAAATCAGTCTGAATGTGACTCGAAATTTCAGGATTAAAAACAGTTCAGACCGCACCGACATATTCAAAATTTCGTATAATTTTTTAACCGTAGCCACAATATGGGTTGTAATGCTAACAAAAAGAATATGGGCTCCAAAAAACCCGTAAGAATTAGCAAATGGGCTGTAAACTATTTGAAATAATGGCAGATGGGTTGTATGCTGTTTTCCACAGATTTGAGGCTTTCCACAGATGACATGTATACTGTTGGATGTCCAATCAATGGCCGTCGTGCTTCTTCAATCTCTCCTCTTCCTGCTGCAGCCGCTCAAACAAGCGGCGCGGTACTGCCTGCTCCCTCCTCCACGCGGCCGGCTGTGCTGCCGCGCATGCCTCACCGCCTCACCGTACTCCCATCACGGGCCTAGCCATCCCTCTACTCACCCACGGTCCCACACCTGCTGTTATTCTCCAGCGACGGCAGACGAACCAGTAAACCCTCGTATAGTTGTACTCCCCTCCGCGTGGGAAACAACTGCCGAGTCTTCCCTGCCTCTGTGTCATTCCCTTCCTAGGCCTCGCCGTCGTCCACCGCCCTGGTGCTCTCGGCGTGCCGTGGTCAACGACCGACATGCATCTGAAGTGGAATGTACGTGGAGAGGCTGACAGCTAGGTCCACAGCCGCACGCAAGGAAATGCCTCCTTATTACACGCAAAATAATGATTCCTCCACCTGACATCTGGGACCCACCAAAAGGGCCTCTGTATTTCGTGGAAAAAACATTACCGCCGCTGACAGCTCGGGCCCACCAGCTATATCTTCGCATGCAAGGAAGTGCCTCCTTATTACGCCCAAAAAAAGAATACTCCCCATACGATGTCCACTAAGTTGACGGGGCCTACTAAGTTGACGGGGAAGTAGGGCTTTGTCAACTTAGTCAATATGCACGATTCTAGCTCGACTGACCATACGATGTCCATCCAACGACTGTGGTGCTTCTTCAACCTCTGGTCTTCTTTCTCCAGCCGCCCAAAGCAGCGCCGGTCGTGCCGCCTGCTCTTGCCTCCCGTGGCCGGCTGTGCTGCCGCGGAGGCCTCACTGCCTCCATACTACTCCCACCGCTGGCCAGGCCATCCCTCCACTCCAATCACCCACACCCCCTGTTATTCTGCGGCGACGGCAGCGCAGCCAAACCAGTGAACCCTCGTACTCCTCTCCGCGTGGACATCCACTTCCGCGTCTTCCCCGGCTCCGTGTCGTTCCCTTCCTAGGCCTCGCTGTCGTCCACTGCCGTGGTGCTCTCGGCGTGGCGTGGTCAATGTGGTCAACGACCGAATTCCATCGGAAGAATACTGTACATGAAGAGGCTGACAGCTGGGTCCACGACAGCCGCAAGGAAGTGCCTCCTTATTATGCGGAAAATGATTATTCCTCCACCTGGCAGCAGGGACCCACCGGACGGGCCACCAGTATTTCATGAAAAAAAACGTTTGCCCCTGACTGCTGGGACCCACCCGACGGGCCACCGTATTTCGTGAAAAAACGTTCTCACTGCTGTCAGCTCGGACCCACCGGAAGTGCCTCCTTATTACGCACAAAAAAATGAATACCCCCTGCTAGCTGGGACCCACCTTTGTGGGAGGCTGACTTGTGGGCCTACTAAGTTGACGGGGACGGAGGGCTTTGTCAACTTAGTCAATATAAACGATACTAGCTCCAGTGACCGTACGATGTCCATCCAACGGCCGTAGTGCTTCTTCAACCTCTGGTCTTCTTGCTCCAGCCGCCCAAAGCAGCGCCGGTCATGCCGCATGCTCCTGCTTCCCGTGGCCGGATGTGCTGCCGTGGAGGCCTCACCGCCCCTACTATTCCCACCGCTGGCCAGGCCCTGCTGCGATGGCAGCCTCACACTGCAGCCCAACCAGTGAACCCTCGTACTCCTCTCCCCGCGGGTTTCCACTACCGCGTCTTCCCCGGCTCCGCGTCGTCCCCTCCTAGGCCTCGTCGTCATCCACCGACGTGGTGCTCTCCGTGCGGCGTGGTCAATGTGGTCAAGGAACGACTTCCATCGGAAGAGTACTGTACGTGGAGAGGCTGACAGCTGGGTCCACGGCCACAACCCAGTTTTTTTGTGATTTTCCAAGTAAGTCGCTTTGTCAGGCCTGTTGGGCTGTAAATCTTTCCAGACGAGGAGAGCTTTCATTCGGCTGGCCGAGGAAATGGCCCATCAGTAATGAGAAATGGGTTGTACATTTTTAAAACACATCAAACCAGCAATTAGTTTCAAATATATTTTTTTCATTTCAAGATTTTAAATTACATTAATTTTTATGCGTGGAGAATTTGTTGGATTTTATATTAATATACATTTATTTTTCAAATCAGTTTGAATGTGAGTCGAAATTCGGGATTAAAAACAGTTCGGACCGCACCGAAATATGCAAAATTTCGTATAATTTTTTAACCGTGGCCACAATATGGGTTGTAATGCTAACAAAAAGAATATGGGCTCCAAAAAAACCCTTAAGAATTAGCAAATGGGCTGTAAATTATTAGAAATAATGGCAGATGGGTTGTATGCTATTTTCCACAGATTTGAGGCTTTCCTAAAAAAAGGTTGACGCACAAGAAGTGACGGTTGGATGTCCATCCAACGGCCGTCGTGCTTCTTCAATCTCTGCTCTTCCTGCTCCACCCGCTCAAACGAGCACCGGCGGGACTGCCTGCTCCCTCCTGCCCGCGGCCGGCAGTGCTGCCACGCAGGCCTCACCGCCCCACCGTACTCCCATCGCTGGCCTAGCCATCCCTCTACTCACCCACACCTGCTGTTATTCTCTGGCGATGACAGACGAACTAGTAAACCCTCGTACAGTCGTACTCCCCTCCATGTGGGAAACAACTGCCGAGTCTTCCCTGCCTTTATGTCGTCCCCTTCCTAGGCCTCACCGTCGTCCACCGCCGTGGTGCTCTCGGCGCAGCGTGGTCAATGTGGTCAATGACCGACTTCCATCGGAAGAGTACTGTGCGTGGAGAGGCTGACAGCTGGGTCCACGGCCGCAGCAAGGAAGTGCCTCCTTATTACATGCAAAATAATTATTCCTCCACCTGACAGCGGGGACCCACCAGACGGGCCACCGTATTTCGTGAAAAAAATGTTTCCCCCCTGACTGCTGGGACCCAGCAGCTACACCTTTGCACGCAAGGAAGTGTGTCCGGGCAAAAAAATGATTCGCCCCCTGACTGCTGGGACCCACCAGCTACATCTTCGCACGCAAGGAAGTGCGTCCAGACAAAAAAAAGCTGATTCGCCCCCCTGACTGCTGGGACCCACGAGCTACATCTTCGCAGGCAAGGAAGTGCCTGACAGTCGAGACCCACCTGGTCGAAGCGTACGTAGCATTGTCATTCTGGTCGCGAACGTGTACGTACGTATATACTGGTGGATTTGAGGCGCGCACGTGTCGTAGTGGAGGCGCGCACGTAGCATGTACACGTACGTACAACGGCCAGGGTGCAAGAAAGAAAATACGGCCACATATGTGTACATACGGGCGGGGTCTCGAACGCCTACTCGCGCATACGTACGGCGAGGGCTCGTGTATATGGCTGGGTCGGAACGGAGAAACAACATCATCGTCCTGTACATGGGGAGGCAACGGAATGCGTTGTGTTCATGGGGAGGCAACAGAATGCGTCGTGTTCATCGGGAGGCAACGAAACGCGTGGGAGCCAACCGGCTGGGTCGGAACGAAATGCATGGTCGTGTTCATAGGGAGGGCTTGGACGGAACAGGCAATGGAAACAAGGCCTGGCGTACCGCAGAACGGAGGAAACGGACCTCCTACATTCGGAACGGGGTCCTGTTGATCGGGAGGGGTGTGGAGTACCGCAAAACGGAGGAAACGGACCTCCTACGGTCAAAACGGGGGTGCTGTTGATCGAGAGGGGTGTGGCGTACCGCAAAACGGAGGAAACGGACCTCCTACGGTCGAAACGGGGGTCCTGTTGATCGGGAGGGGTGTGGCGTACCGCAAAACGGACGAAACAGACCTCCTACGGTCGAAACAGGAGTCCTGTTCATCGGGAGGGGTGTGGCGTACCGCAAAACGGGACTCCATGGGATACTGTTCATCTCCACCGTCGACCTCCTCCAGCCTCCACGGGCTACCGTCGACCTCCTCCAGCCTCCACAGGCTCCTATTCATCCAGCCTCCACCGCGCGCTACTCCACCGACTACTGTTCAACCACCCCTCCACCGTCTACTGTTCATCCAGCCCTCCACCTTCTACTGTTCATCCAGCCCTACACACCATGGGGTCCTGTTCAACCACCCCTCC